>NC_089318.1:14231127-14468627 GCF_036669915.1 Pocillopora verrucosa | reverse complement strand
AATTTCATTCCTCTCTTCTTAAGAGTTGCATGAAGATCTTTATTTATCCTTACACTGGGCTTTCCTTCTTTTACTCCTGTGTTAGTTGTTTTATGTGACTTGCGGACCGGTGTATCAAAGCCAGGTGATAAACGAGTTATGCATTCCCAAGCCAGAGAAGGTTCGCAAAGTTTATCATATTTCGTTCTCTTCATACTTATACACTTAGCATGAAACCACTTGTCGCATGAATCGCATTGTATCGCCATCTGATTCTTTCGGCATCCTTCAGTGCAAACAGCACAAGCATCCGTCATCGGCCCTGGATCCTCCTGTATATCTCCTGCTAACAGAACCATGTAAGTTGCGCAGACAGTGATATTTGCCAATTTCAGTGCGGCCATACGTTTCAAAGATGGCGGCACAAGTGCTTCACGTAGGAACCTCCGAGTCGGACCAGAATTTCGCGTTGGATACTGCTTAATATCCAAACCCGTCGACACAGAGATACTGTAGGACGTCTTATCGAAACCACGGTTAGGTTTTAGAGAGTGTAGGACAATTGTGATAAGTAGCCAAGCCAAGAATATCAGACAACATCGATAGCCCACCATTATTGCGCGGTGATCAAGGATGATCTTGAAGTTGTGGTGTTCCTTGTGTTGAAAGGGCAATCAAATATTAGTTGCTCATCTTACATAAATCACAGAAAGATGTTTCGCCTCAATATTCAAGCTTTATCCCAAGCTTTATCCCAGGCTTTATCCCAACGTATCTAAGACCTTTGATCTCTTTCCTCCCTTTATACGAAACATTAAAGAAAGTTTGTTATTTCGTAATGTAATGCAAATCGGTGGTGATAATGTCATGCTTCTCTTTTCAAATGCCTATGACTATTTTACAAAACGTCTCGTTTATTCACTAAGTTCGACACATCCAAAGAGTTTAACCCACAGCCAGTAGCTGCAGCATGCAGTTTGGATCGACTATGTCCATTTCGTTTTATTTGCCTTTTGTTAAGCTTATTTAATTATTCATTAATTCATTTGTTCATTCATCGTATTAATTTCAGAACACCTTTCACTTTGACTCACACTACTGGACTGATAAGAAGGAATACAGCCCTTTTGGCGGACAGACCGCGTTTGACGAGCAGGAGACTAAGTTATCGACTTATTGGAACACACCCTTTTCTAAGATCTGTCTCGGTATGAAGATCGACCAACAGCCCAGATTTATCGTCATCAACAAACAGGTCGACTCTTTATACTCGCTGATTGCGGACGGAATATATCGAAACACATCACTGGGCCGTGAGAGATGGAAGGCGTTGTTTGTTTCGAAGGGTTCCCTACAACGCCATTGTGACAGGGAAGGCTTAAATGCTGTCTCAGATAGAGGTGATCATTCTAGAGCTAGAATTGGAATACTTGGTAACAATGAGAATGAGTGCAAAACTTGTGATTCCAGAATTGGGTTTGGTACTGGGGGATATCCTGATAACTCTATAACATGTGGAAATGCAGCCTCATGGTTGTCTGGGTCGGCTGATAAGGTAAATTATATCCCAACAATGGGGTACATCTTAGTGCAGTAAAAAGGCACTACTTGGGAAAGGTACCACGTGTACGAAACGATAAAATGGTGTTGCTAACACCTTAAACGGCCGGTGATCATTATTAGAGCAATAAAATTGCAAATAAATAAAAAGGTGAATGAACAGATCTGGAAGAGTAGGTAAATAAAAGTCGACGAATAATGAATCAGTCATTCATTCAATACCCTGAGTGTCTGAATTTAAGAATCAAGTTCTAAGATAATTTGAATATTTAGTAATTTTTCCTATAGTCAACAATGAGATGTAGATATTTTAAAATGAGATATTTGATATCAAAGTTTAAGTGTAGCATTTCTAAGATATAAATTCAATTTATTTAGAGTTTTGATTGCCCAAAAATCGAGGTGTACTGTGGTTCGAAGTTCTTTCTTATATTTGCGAAGCTTAGCGACATGTTAATTGTATTGGCGAAGCTTACCGAAAAGTTAATTCCATAATACTCTAAATTCATAATAAGTCCATAGAATGGAAAGAATATTTAGACATTTTCATAACGACTCCTGGTTTATAAGATATTAGGTAAACCTAGAGCCGCAAATAGCCTATAAAATATCACTCAAAATACCAGCGCAAAAACAAATTACAAAGCAAGGCTTATTGTGTAAAAATAATATGTGAGTAAACATAAGACTGACAGGCGTCTGAAATAAAGATATTCCCTCTTTGATGGTGGAAAAATGATTCGAGCGCACTTTGCATCAGCATCTTTCGATTCCAAGTACTACAAGTGAGGGAAACAGGAAATCGCGATTAGCTTTAACCTGTTATTTGCCAGTTTGTCTTAGTTTCTAATAACATTTATAAGTTACCGTTATTCGATGTCGCACGTCATTTTTGCTTCAGTTTGAGTTGGTTGATAGTGGACATGTTTATTATGACCTCTTGTAGTATAAATAACTAAATTATAGGTCTGGCCAGCGAAGAATAATAGAGCAATAACAAAAAATATATGGCAAAGAAAAAATTGATTGTATTAACCAACAAGCATGTAATGGCAAAATAATGGCAAAACTAATCATGTGCAATGCATAAAGCGTATTTATAGATTAAGTTCTTAAACCTGTTGGTCGAAGTGCCACGAATATTTGAAATTTTTTCTATTGTTCTTAATGCCTAAGTATATTGAGTATCTACTATGTGACTACTAAGTAGCCTGTACAAAGAGTTATCTGGTTTAAGACTGGTAATAAAGCTGGAACACCGCAGCGCCTGAGCGACCTGAGCGGGCACAGTCTTCGGTTGGCCCTCTTCACCATTAAGTCACAGTGTATCGCCTAACTCAGATCTTCAGTTAGGGAAACCCTGGGCAGCGTGAAGGAACTGACATGCTCGGGACAACTGGCGGACTTTGATAACTATTAAGGTGGAGAACGTCAACCGACATCACCGTGCATTTCGCTGGATTCAGTTGCGTGTTATTATAGCACAGGCAAACTCTTAGACGTCAAACACTATGAAGCTAAGTAATGAGGGGGCATTTCTAGGGATAATCTCAATAGCTGTAAAGTAGACAACATATTTTGCTCGGGGTTACCAGTCATTCAGAAGTTCATCAACCATAATAGCGAATGTATAAAATCGCTGACATTTTTGTCCCCTAGAGGATGCCTTCGTTAAATTTCAATACTGACGATGACGAGGAGGGCAACTTGACAGTTTGTGTCCTGCCTTCCAAGAATGACACAATCCAGCGCTGATAGCAGGGGTGTATATCGAGAGCAGATATTTTCAATCATCACCAGGAGGTCTATGAGATCGAATCCCTTTCCTAAATCAACCGAAAACCAGCGCACCCACGAGTTGCCTCGGTCTAGAGCTTCCAATACAATGTGCAGTAGGTACACCAAAGCATGCTGGGTTGACTTTCCAGAGAAAGCAAACTGCTTGGGGTTTAGTGCGATGTACTACCTGGCAGGACTATCGAGAGCGTGAACCTTTCCATTATCTTTGTGATGTGGCAGGTGGGCGATATCGGCCTCAGTTCGTTTTCGATTGACTGTGGAGGCCTCTGTTTAGGTAAAGGACGAAGAATTACCCTCTTCAGGAGACTGGGCACGAATCCCTCTCTCATTAATGTGTCATACAAGTCTGAAATAACGGGGCTGAGCTCGAAAATAAAGGTCTCCAATATGCGGTTTAAGATCCCATCTGGCCCACGTGCTTTGTTGCACTTTAAAGCACGAATTGCCCTGTACGCTTCGTATGATGAAACTAGTGATTCGGGAGGTATATCAGGGACGTCAATCATTAGGAGTGATTGGCGTAAAGCCCGATGTTAGTGCGGAAAAAAACGCTTTGATCTTAAAGAACAGATCGTGCTAATTGCTTGGCCATTTATGAGTTGTTTGTGCCAGGCCCCTTCCCGTGAAGAGACCCCTGAAAGCCCTTTGATCTCGTTCAACCGTCTTTTTATGTTTCTCATGATTTTGATATTCGATTTGTAGACGGAGCATTTGCAAGCACTAACAGCGCTTGCAACTGCATGGCACTATGTCTTAAAGACCTGAGAGTCCTTGTTAAACTTTGCCAGGGCTTTTTACCGCTTCGCTATGAATTCCTTGACCTTATTTGTTATTCACGGTATGTCAGCCGGTAAACTTCTGGCGGCTTTGAAGGGACAGAACATGTTTAACGCGTCAGTGATAGTACGATGGAGAATGTCAAATTTAGCTTGGCAAGAAGGCGCAATGAAAAAATCATCCCATGCGTGCAATGTGATCGAACTTCCAAATCAAACCTCTCTCAACTTTCTGGGTCTGGTGTCCTGCCTTAAGGTGGTTGTTTAAAGGGCTTCTGTGAAGATTATTATGCCAGCTGTTTCACTACGATAGTGGTCGCTACTACCGATTTTAGGGAGCTGCACAGGGCTTGAAAGAAGGCGAGGCCTATTTGTCAAGTACCAATCGAAAGTGCCAGAGTTTCGTGCTAATACCTTGACCGTCTGGGTCAATCCACATGTCTTTCATCAGCACCTGGAGGTGAGAAATTTGTCGAAGTTGGGTGGAAATCGCCAGTAATTTAAATAAGCCTATCTGGATGTTTTGTTGATAAACTGGTCTACGGTCATTTAAATGCGGTTGTAAAGGGTCGCACTGTCATCACTGGTTGCATTGGGAGGAGGGTGGGGGGGGGGGGGGGGTTGATATATCACACCAACAAGAATGAATGACACTGGTCTGAGCAACCGGAAGAGTCTTAACTGAACCCTAGTTGCCACTTAAAAGAATCAAAGAAACCTAGCTATTATGATTCTTTGAAAATAGGTGTAGCCTCTGAAGGGGTCTCAATGGGGAGATGACTTTTACAGCTAAGGGTTAAACGTCTTACGGGTAACAACTAATATCATTGCATTGTTGTCACCAGAATTTTCTTCAACGATTAACATTTTTGACGACTATCGGTTAAACGATTTTTACGCCGAACCGGTAATTTTTTTTGCTGTTTTTCGGCGAACGGTTAACCCTATCGAGATCCTCTTATGAAGAACGACTTTGGTTAACGACGGCGGATATTGACGTGGATTGCACATCAAAAATTAAACAAAAAGGGTAATGATAACTCGTTTAACTTCCAGAGAAAAAGACAAAAGCAAAAAAAAACAAGAAACGAACCAAACCAGACAAAACCAAAGCAAAACAAAAGGACAAAGCAAGAAAAATTAGGAAAGGAGAAAAATGACTAAGTGGTGTATTTTTCATGGAACATTTTTTTCGAATATCAGCATCAGCCGAATAAAAGAGAAAATAATCTATGTCAAAACTCAAAATTTCTAGTCGTTTTCCGCTGGAGAACATATAGATATTAACCTATTGTTTAGATGAAGATATGGGAATCTCCGACTGTTTTGTCTCAGTAGGACTGCTATTTCTTCCTACTCTAGACCGAGCATAACCTGCCACACTCATATAAATAAACAATTTAGGTATTCAAAAGTTAATTAAATAAATTCAGTTAGCTCACGCTCTATTTAATCTTCTGCAAGGGTGATAATCGTAGCAGATATTGTGATATGACACTTGAGGGGCATAGAAATGCCTACAAGGAAGCGAAATCACCAAATTTTCGAAAGGAAAAAAAAAACACTCTGTATTCAACGCCTCTCTATGGAGAAAGTTAGAGCAATTATGTAGGAAGCGCTGACCAGAAGAACACCAGATAGTGCACGTCAATTAGATCATTGTGTATGCAGGTCACGTGTTTCGTAGTAGAAGTTTTGTCTGCTTTTAACGAAAGCCGTTTCCGACCAGTTTCTCCACTATTAAACAGTGCATAAATAAAATAGTCATGACGCCTAGAAGTAACTTCAATCGAAGCCTTTTGCGTGACTTATCAATGATAGCAATCGTGATGCTAAAAGCTAAAATAATAGGGCAGAAGTGGGGAACTACTTCAGGTGGAAGCACCAGATATGGTACCGTTGCATATGTCCTTGGGCAATATCACTGGTTCTCGGAGACGTATGGAAGCTTAAGATGGGAATGTGACGACTTCTTATCTGGTAAAGAATCTTTTAGGTTGTAGTGACTTCTGGAGGGTGTTTGTTCGCTAAGGCCAAAAAAAAAAAGAAAAGATAAACCTAAAAGCTTTCTCTGTCCTAAAGGGAATCGAGAGCTGACCTACATGTCGATATCATTCTGTAAGAATTATGGCGTATTTTTTTTTGTCTTTTTTTTAAGTTTTCACCTTATGTTATCGAGGTAAACTACCGGTTTGGAACACGCCGCTGTTGAAATATTAAAAATGACCTTTTGGATAAAAACGTCTGGTAAAAAAAAGAAATTAATAAAAAATTGCCGAAGCAGATATCCAATACTCTGAGATGGCAATCAAAATAGAAATGTGGCACGTGCACACGAGTATTATTAGAAATTAGCTTAGAATTGCTCATCTCAAGTTGACCTTCTTATAACTACGTTAGTGATAATTTCATGGAATAATAACTTCTATGTCGCTTCTTCTTTTGATGTCCCATTAAGTTTTTGCTGCCGATTCATTGTAGAGATTTCTCAGAAAAACACAATTATAATTATAACAAATTACATTAATTAAAAGATAGGAGAAACTCACTCAAAAGAGGTAATACATACATTAAGCAATTATTGGATGAGATTGAGCATGATATCCAATTTTTTTGTAAAACTGCGGTCTGAGTTATCTGCTAAAGCCGAAGGCTGAGGCAGATAACTCAGACATGGGGTTTGATAATCCTTGATATCATGCGACAACCGAACTCATCAATTATTTTATTGTACATTTTTTAACACCTGCAAAAGCTTGCAACTGTTAGAGAAAACTTCACGGACGAAGGGAAGAAGGAGCTAGCAGACTTTAAACTCTTCATCAGAAATTCATCATCATGTCAACTTCACACGCCGTACTATACTGCTAGAATGCCATCGACCAATCAGAACTCTTTATGGTAAGTCTAATGTGTAATTATTTCAGTTATTTGAAAATTTAACACAATAGGATACTTAAGTTGATGTACATATTTTACACTATACATTTGTAAATTTGTAACTTTTTCAACTGAATTTCTTTACTTTTGTACACTGTAGGTTGTAATTTGCAATTTACTTATTTCTAATTTTTTTCGCTCTTTTTTATATCCGTGTTTGTGCCTTGTTAAGTTTCAACCAAGATATTGTAACTCAGTGTGCAGCGATGGTTGCTTAAGGATTGGAATGATGCCAAATAATGGGATTGGACTGCGAATCAGTTCCAGACTTGGCTTTGGTGCAGAAGGAGACTCTTATTACAACATCATGGGAGGTGACGATTACAATAATTTTTAATTGCTGAAAATACAGAATTCTTTTAAAACCTTTATGATGTGATGTAGTGGTAAAGCTCAATATTAGTACTATTTCACTCTGTAAAGAAGGAGCTGGATTTAAATGTCCCTACAAAGGAATTGATGTTAAATTTTTGTCCTCTTGTTTCAATATCTTTATTTTGTGACCAAACACACCTTCTTTTTTTGGGATGCCTCTAGTCATCAGGATCATGATCAATTGTCTTGTGCTACCCTTCGCTGAACTTTATTGTGTGAAATGCGATGAATAAGCATTAAAGATTAAATAGTTGTTTTTGCTCAAGCATAATATGATTCGCTATTTAGAACTAAATTCATTACCATCGACATTGTCATTGTAATTATCTTTATTATTATCATTACCTTTATTGTGAAAAATGATTAAATCCTTATTATTGGCGTCCTTATCACCTTAAACATTTACCTTGAGCACTTATTACCAATGTTCATCGAACATCAGTGTTAAAATATAAATAAGAGTGATTTATATCTCAGATTTTCGAGTTAAGATGGGATCTGCATATTTAATCGTTTTCGGCTTGTTTTTGATTCCTTTTTTATCCCCTGTGGTGTCGTCGCCTGCTGTTGTTATTGTTCAGGCAACGTCCTTTGCCAACGAATGTTTAGAGCTTCAAAACTGACCCTTTTCTGTTAAATTAGTGGCTATGGGATCTTAATAGGAACGATACTGAAAAGGTTCTGACACCTCAGAATAGCCATTGATGGTTTATTACCTTCAAAATATAAATTCTCTCGTTAAAACTTTGTGAAGTCAAAACAAAGTCAGGGGGAACGCTACTCTATTAATTATTAATTGCCTGTTAAGATAGCTGAATATATCGGATGTAAACCGAGACTAATTGCAAAGAAGAATATCGGAAATGATCATCGCCACAATTTCCGTTAACTGTTGAATAAACGTTAGCCATATTCTATCCCATAATTGTCCTCACAAGAAGTTGCTTCTATCACCTAGAATAACACCCATACTTGGCATCCTAATTAATGTTAAATCGAACAAAACCAAACAGTCCATATCAATAAGGGGGTAAGCTTCTAAAGAAACTGTGTTGCTGCGTCGGCGGGAGAGTATAACAAGGTAATTTAGCATTATCAACTGAGTTGATAACATAAATTAGCTATCGTCAGAACGAAGGGCTAACGCTCGAAAGGTCAGCTTTGAAAGTCTTTACGGTGGCCAATTCACGTTCTCAACTCAGTTGACAACACTAAATTAACCTGTGAAACCGTTCATACATTTGTTCATCTTTTCCAAAACTTCGTTGATGATATAATTTGTGGGGGATATCTAATTAACTTTTATTGCACTCTGGTAAGCAGGTGTTTAAAGATGCCTATGGGGAGGCTGGTATCTAATTCGCTGACCACATGAAAAAAAACAAAACAAAACAAAACAAAACAAATAACCAAAGTAAATTCCAGAAGCATTATTTCCGACTTTTTGCGGTCAAAGTAGTAATTTGGATGGCAGCAGAAAAGTGGAGTTCATATCTAAATTGCATGATATCTTAAAAAAAGGGTTCTAACCAACATTTGGGTCATGGACTTCATCTGTGTTCGTTTTATTTCCTTGGAGATCTTCATCCTATTACCCATGATTGCAAGATCACAAGGTCTGTTCTTAATGTACTTAACAAATTAGAATTATTAGCTTTTTTGCTGGGTTTTCCTTTCGAGTGAGGAGATTGCCTTTATTGGTAGCTATTTTGTATATTGAGTATTCACGGCAGTGTTTAACTTAACAATAGTAGAAACCCTTCCAGTTAACTCAGCTTTTGAGATAAAATTTTAATCTCTAATTTTCAATGTTGCCTTCCTTGTTGGGAATGTCACTTACAGCAAACAAGAACTTATTCACCCTCGCAGCTTTTTTAGAAACAAGGACATCATCATATTTCAGGATTTGTACTTGTAGGTTATAGATGAGGGGGAATTTTTTTTTTGTTTTTTTACTCAACTCGGTTTATTTTTGTCGAGTATTCCAATAATAAACAAAACAACAAAGAAGAAACGAATTTTACATTTTCTTGAAAATGATGGGAATGCTTTATTGCTCATATCTCAAACAATTCTGACGGATTACCGGGTCAGTCACATCTCATGCCGCAATCAACGTTTCTGATATACAAGCACGGACTTAGAGATTGAAAGTCCATTCTTTCATCTTACAGCCGATTGAATGCAAATTATTGTTCCATTTTACTGTAAAGGTAGTGCAATTACCAAGTCATGGAATATAGTAGAACCCCGATAACTCGAGACCCCCCGTCAACTCAAACAAGGTTTGATTTCCCTTGGATTTGACTCCAGTTTTGCAAGCATTTACTATTAGCTAGCTCAAGTCTGTTAACTCGAACCCCCTAATCAACTGGAACTGATTTTATTTTTCTTGGCCTAAATTTACCCTAAAATTTACTTGAACCTTATGAGAGATAAAACGTCGGTCGATAATGTGACAGCGTCAAAACATAGCTAATTTTACACGTCCCAACCTAAATATACATTGATATGAACGTAAGAACATATATGGAAACGTAATACATTGAGCTTAACTTCACAAACCAAATGTTCCTATTGGAAAAAAAAGAACTCTTATAAAGCAAACTTAATGTACTAAAATGACTGTTGATTGCGCAAGAATAGCAAAACTATGTTTCTAAATTAATTCAAGTTATCGGGATCGGTGTCGAATTTCAACTATCCTGTTAAAGCAGGATAGTTGAAATTCGACACCAATCCCGATAACTTGAATCCTCGCTAACTTGAAACATTTTCCGTTTCTCCTGGGAGTTTGAGGTAGCGGGGTTCTACTGTATTCACCACTTTTATAATATATGTGTTCAGCAGATGAAGACCGTTGCCGTCACTTGGATTTTAAGGCAAAGGAGACCTTTGACGGGAAACGACTGGTAAATCATGTAATTCGCATAGCTGAAGTCACAGTCAAGAAGTTCTGTGAAGCGGAGTGCTTTATGGAACCTTACTGCGTCAGCTTTAATCTTGATAAACGAACGGATGGAAATGAAAAGTACAAATGTGAGCTGAATGATGTTACTCATGAGAGACACGAAGACGACTGGAAAGAAGATGAAAATTTTTTTCATGTGGCTGCCGAGGTAATGTCTTTTATTGAAATTTCGATGTAGGAGAACATGCTTAGTTTGGCTGAAAATTCGTTCATTCATTTATCTGCTGATGATGATGGTGATAACTATGATGCTGTAAATGTTAATTTTCATTATCATTGATACATTACTTCCTATTAACTTCCTCTTTGTCAGAATGCTTGCCTTGAAAGTCCTTGCAAGAACAACGCCCCTTGTCAAAGCGGTTTTACTGACAAGGGTTATCGATGCTTGTGTCCTGCTGGATATAAGGGTCCGACTTGTGACGAAGGTACATATAAAAATATGACTATGAGATATGATTTCTTTTTTTGTGCTGTTGCCGTTACGTTGAAATCAGCGTCTACGTTTGTGAGCATGAAGTCCTGTTCTTGTTCGCCTTTTAAATTCGAGAAGAGCAAACAGGCCTAACTAAATACACACGCATAATCATTTCATCATCATCATCATTATTATTATTATTATTTTCAATAGTGTTAGTATTATTATTATCAAAATTATCAATTTTATTTTTTTGTTTACGCCTTTGAGATGTGGATGAATGTTCCGAGGGAATATACAATTGCAGTGATAATGCTCTCTGCAGCAATACCATAGGATCATACGAGTGCCCTTGCAAAGCTGGATTCGATGGGGAGAATTGCATAAAGATGGGTAAAAACTTTACTTTTTAATGCATCACCCATGCCACTAAGGCGACCAAAAGAGTCATCAGACCCGGAATAGAAAACAGTTGATGATTTGAATGACCGAGCTCAACAAAGCGTATTGGAATTTAGCTGTGAGCAGGGGTTACAATGTTTTTGGAACTTTCTTTTCTAAAAGAGTAATTGGTGACGCTTTTATGTCCTAGTTCAGCTTTATAGCATTGACTAAGAAAGAAAAAACACGTCAGATAAATTTGGTGTCTTATCTTCTATAGCTTCGACTTGTCAAGAGGCGTTTGAGAGGAACACGTGAGTAGCAGATTTACATATTAATAAACTATCTGCAATATCTTTGTCATATTAAAAAAAAAGGCAAAGGCGAAAAAAGGAAAACTGTGAAATAGGAATTTATTAGTCGGTATTCCCGGTGACCAAACAATTCTAGATATCTTATAATAATACAAACAAGAGAGGTATTCTTTTAGAGTTTTAATTGCTATGACCGAAACCTTTAATACAAACTTGTACACGCTAAATTAAACTACAATTTTTTTTTGTTTTTTTGCACTACTTTAACTAAAATCTCCGTATGCATTTATTCCTTTCCTTCCTATCACACTTGCGCTTTACTTAATTTTAACAGGTCGATTTCAAGTGGAATGGTAACATTATACCGTGACTCAAAAGCGTTTCTTGTTTATTGTCACATGGGAAATTTTGGATGTGGCGATGGAGGGTGGACAACAGTAATGAAGATTGATGGACACAAGGTTGGATGGTCATAAATTGCCTTTTTTGAGTTTTTCACTAGCTTACCGTTCCCTCACAGCTAGATTGTGCGAACCCATCGGTTGCAGGGGGGGGGGGAAGAATGTTCCCCTTAGAGCAATGATTTTTAAAATAAACTTATATGTAGGAATGATAGAAAATGATCCACCAAACGGCTTGACAGGTCTTAAAGATCTAGGTGTAATAAGATGGACTCTAAGGATAAGGACAGAAAAGGACGAAAGCAAATATTTGATTTCCTAATGGTTACCTAAGTTAATGTATAGAGCTCATCTTTCATATAGATAATAAAAGAAATGAGCAAACTTTCACTGGTTTTTTTTAGAAAACATTTCATTATGATTCACCGTATTGGAGCAACAAAGTTGAATACATGCCATCTGGAGGAGACACTGGGTTTGATTCACAGGAGACCAAGTTAATCACCTACTGGAACACATCCTTCTCCAAGATCTGTCTCGGTATGAATATCAGCCAACAGATTAACTTCATTGTTATTAACAAGAAGGCAGACTCTCTGTACTCATTGATCGCTGACGGGAAATACCGCTCAACTTCAGTGGGTCGTGACACGTGGAAGACACTGGTTGGTTCACAGGCATCTTTACAGCTCCACTGCAACATGGAAGGGTTTAATTCACGGAGCCAGCTTGCAGGATCAAAAACAAGAATTGGCATCTTGGGTAATAATGAACATCATTGTCAATCCCCAGATTCCAGGATCGGTTTTGGTATGGGGGGAGGTCCTGATGACTCTAACACTTGTGGAAATGAAGCTGCTGGACTATGGGGGGCAGATAACGGGAACCGTAAAATCAAAGCAATGGGATATATTTTGGTGCAGTAAAAAACTATTGATTTGAGAAAAAACAACAATAACCACTTTACCGTAGATATTTACTGCCTTAGGGCTTAGGCTGTTCATAGTTTAAGCTATTTTTCCTATGATTAAATCTGTTAGTAGAGGATTAGGAATCATTAATGTACTATATGCGAGAGAATTTCCTGATGGCAATTTCCTTGAATTTTGCAGCAAATGTTTGGACGTTACAATACAATCCAAATGATACATGATTATGAACGCTGGCCTATTAAAGCAAACATAACAAATTTCAGTCCATAAAGCGAATACCATCGAGTGTCCATATGTGTTTAGGTGCTCTTAGTGGCACCAAAGAATTCAGATTTATTGTCTTTAAACCAACACCAAACTTATCACGACAGCAAACAGAGGAAAAAACTCACCAACTGTCTCCGTTCCCCTCAACTAGATACGTAAATACCGATTTGCTTAGCAGTTTAGCAACTGAAGCACCGACACCGATAAATAACGAAAAAAGACTAAAACGCTGCTTCAAGACATCGAGAGGCATATGCAACCTATTATTAACCACGACGAGAGGCCGACAAGTAATTTATCTTGACATGATTCCTTTTTTTTCTGGAAATCTAGAACACGAAAAGACTTGAGTACATTGCTGAATGTGATTTTAGATTTTGCTGGTTTTAGATTTTAGGAAAGTTTAGAGTCTAGAGTTGAAAGGCTTATAAATAAACGGGTAATGTGGTTTGTAACGAACGTAGAACACCTTTTTTTCCTGCTTGCAAACAATAGTTCACTTCACTCAACTTGTCGAGAGTTTACCAAGTTTGAATTTTAAGATTAAAATCGTCACTAGCTTAATAAAAGTGAACTCTATTGAACAATGCTTTAAATAAAGTAGTTTCAAAGCTACCGATCATCATCCCGAATCAGGATGGATGGAGTTACATCCACTCTGAGCGCAAACTACCAAAAATAGTTTGGTCACTTTTGGTGAAAATAAAGTGTAAACTCTTTGGTCAATGGTAAGATTTTATCCATAATCAGCGGAAATATGGCAAAAAACCTTTTTATTAGGTTTACTAAGGAATTTTATACATATACATTCAGTTACAACGCTTCTGTTTGTCTCCCAAGTTTATATCTTCTCAGGACTTGATCCGTAATTTGCTATACATAAACGAGCCGTTAAGTACGAAACGTTAGCTATTAGTTATATGTACCTTAATCCTATGTAGATGAGCCATCTTTTGTGGCAAAATATAAAGTCTCAAGTCCCAGAAATTTCGAACTCTTCAGATCTTCGTAATTTACTGAGTCAATATAAACTATGAAGGAGATACACAATTGTATGCTGGTTTTAAGTAAGGCATTACGTTTCATCCCGCAAGTACAAGTCAACTCCCATGTCACAAACGCGGGTCATGGAGGGAGGGGTTTGAAAGAACTCACTGCACTTAATAATTTGTCAGATAATTTCCTGTTGACATAATCAAAAGAATTGGAAACACCACAGTTGGGGGCTTGGCCTGGGAAGGGGATGATTTTTCAAAAACAGATTTTTTAAAATCATCGTCTGTGTCTATTCTTAGCGATCTAAATAAATCCTTGATATTCGGGGAATTTTTGCTGTTAATTCCTGTTGATAATGAAGATCTCTAGACTCAAGTTTGTTCCTGAATGTAAGTGACCGCAGGCTACAAGGGATCACGTGACAAGCAGTCACGTTCGCCTCTTGCGGTCCACGTTTGAACTCCGACCAAAGCATGCGCAGTTTCGGCTAGGTCAACTCGCTCCGAGGGCGCTCCTCTTCTTCTTGTTCGAGAGGTCCTTCGTGTGTCCTGTCCTGTAAAAATATGTGAGATGAGATCTTTTCTTTTTGGCTCATCTTTTTGAAGCGCTACAAAACTTCATTTTTAGGCACATTTTTGTGTTTGAAATGAAGGAATTCCATCCGCTCTGTGAGTCAAGATGGCGGCACACATTTTGCTTGTTATCTGTTTTTCAGGTGAAAGCTGATGTCGATCTAAAAAGTTGAAAATGTCGAAACTTCTAACTTCTAACCTCAAATCGCCTACCAAGGTTTTGCCTGTAAGAACAAAACTTGTGTAAAATGTTACGTCGTCATTATTTGAAACAAAGAAAAGACGTTAAGTCTGTTTCTGTAAACTTCGCTGTATTCGTGCGCGCTTTTTGTCGCACATCTTAGGCTTTACGCCAACTGATCATAATCTTCCTAATATCAACAAGTTTTATTTCATTTTAAAGTTAACGTTCCACAATTGACAGGCTGCACATAACTTCTGAGTCCCTTTCCCTATTCGCAATATGCTATTACATCTTAGCTCTCATTCGATGTAAGTTTCATACGACAGACACTTGACGGAAAAGTCAAATCGCCATCGGTGGCTTATTTTGATGGGGAGACTCCTTCGACTTATTTGTTATACAGTTTATTTTTTTGAATTTGTTGTGGCGGCGAAGTGACCGTAAACTCTTCAACGCTATCAATTATTTTAGTATCCACTGATCAGTTTTATCTTTTATCTAGCTTTGAAAAACAACCTACATAGGCTTGCTAAGTTAGGCGCCACACTAAACGGTGTTGGATATGGCTTATTGTGATGTTTGAGGGTGGCGATTCCTTCAACTTATTTATCATACAAAAAAGATTAATAGGAATTAAAACAATATATGCCTCATCAGTCGTCGGTATAATTATGATTTTATTCAAGGGTGCATGATCAATCTTCCGATGCTTTTTTTATAATTATATTCAGAAACGTGCACCGATATTTGCTATTTTTCAATTCCATCCTGAAACGTGCACCGATATTTGCAATGTCTGGCAAAAAAATGGATAAAATAAATTGAATTAAAAAAGATAAGCGAATAAACTATTTTTCCTGAAGGAAGCTTCACAAATCGGAAAAAGACATTTGCACCTATAGAAGCTCTGCTTATTTCGACCTCACTGGTAGGGCATGTCAACAATTTGCATTTTACTGAACTAATACGTAGCCCATAGCTTTTAAGTTTCTATCTCCATTGTCAGGGCTCCAAGTAGCTGCGTTACCACATGTGCTGGAATCATCCGGGTGTCCACCAGCACCAAAACCAATTCTCGAATCACAACTTAAGCAGCTGTACTCGTTATTGGAGACGATTCCAATTCTAACTTTACATGTTTTACACACTGAGTTAAAGCCCTCCCTGTTGCACGCAATCTGTAGAGAGCCCTCAGAACCAAGCAGTGATTTCCATGTGTTACGACCAAGTGAAGTGGCGCGGTAAGACCCGTCAGCGATTAGTGAGAACAGAGAGCTACCTTGTTTGGTAAGGACAACGAAATTAAGCTGCTCGTTGATCTTCATACCAAGACAGATTTGAGAGAAAGGCGTATTCCAGTAGGTTGGCAGTTTGGTTTCTTGTGTGTCAAATCTCGTTGAACCTCCGTTGAGGTTATATTCATTTGTATCACTCCAGTAAGCGGAGTCGAAGTGGAAGGTGTTCTAAAATAATTAAGGAACGAACGATGTACATTTAAAAGAAGGAAAATGACAAACAAAATTACTGAAAATCGCGCCGATTTAGGATGTTTTGGTTTGTCTCAATACTTTCCTTTTAGACTTGTATGTAATTCAATTGGTTAGTCTCTTGGTCTTGGTCTCTTAGTCACTTCCTAGTGTCCACTGACACGATAATATTAGCTTGGTTTCAATTAAATATCAAATTTGCCTATCTTAATCGCAATATGCCCATCTTATTCTCATTAACATTACTTGTCTGACTGGATAACGAAATATCACTGAGCGTCCATCATTGTCAATTACCTTATTGCCATCAATCTTCATCACGGTTGTCCATGCCCCAGGCCCGCACCCAAAATCTCCCACGTGACACATAACAGAAGTAGGTGTTGAACCAAATCGTAGAGTGGCCACCTGAGTTGTGTCAAACCTTATGGATAATCAGACTATAACTCAACGCTAACCATACTCTCATAATGCTATGTATCCAGCATAAACTACTATTGGTAGAGATGTTACGTACAATTATCAGGAATTCCCAATCGAATTGAAACCATAAAAGCAACACAATTCTATGAAGAAACATTATCTTTGGAATATGTTTGGTATGCTATTCGTGTTTAGAGCAGTAGGAAGGAAAACATGTCTCCAGAATGCTGAAAACCACACTCAAGATCAATCTTAAAAGGAGGGAAATAAACGAATGAAAATGTAATAACTTGTGACTTACTTTTTTGCTTCGTAGAGCTGCTTGCACGACGTAGCACCTGCGATTTAGTTTATTCTGGAATTAGTGCAAGAGACAACAGCCACAAGGACAAAAACGACAAAATGAGCAGCAATGCTCAGCTTTAGCATAGAATTATCACAGCTATATTTCAAACTGTTTTAATCCATTACCTGTTTCA
Organism: Pocillopora verrucosa; assembly: GCF_036669915.1. NCBI lineage: Eukaryota > Metazoa > Cnidaria > Anthozoa > Scleractinia > Pocilloporidae > Pocillopora > Pocillopora verrucosa. The sequence continues at coordinate 14,451,372 of NC_089318.1, read as the reverse complement.
CAATAGTCTCCAATAAAGCCCTCAAAACAAAGACAGTTAAAGGTGTCGTCCTGATACTTTGCCACACAAGTTCCTCCATTTTGACACGGCGTGAAGATACAATTTGACTGACAACGAAAATAGGATAAAATGATCACAAGTGAATTTTTTTAATTTAATTTTTGGCCATCTATGCACAAAATCTAAGAGACGATGCAACAAAAACTGCCGTCAAAAAATCAGAAACCTCAGCGGCGCTATATTATGCTAAAGCTTTTCTCTGAACTATGCGAAGAACGATCAGCTGCTAATTGATTATCATTTAATTAAAGGACTCATTTTAAAATCAGTCTGACATTTGATTCATTTCTTTTAACACAAAGCTTATCTGGAAAGGTAGTTTGTTTTTCGTTTTCAAAGTCGAGTTACCTTTTTGAATAGATGATGAAACGTCAGGTTTCCTTTAAAATCTTGAGAGTTTAAGTATTTATCAGATGACAGTAATTCGCACCAGTACTTCCCGTCGGCTACTGTGTTCCGCGCTAGGTTAACAGAGACGCACGAAGGAAGAAGAAGACATTGACTAGTGCAGTCAAAGACGTCTGTCGCCAAAAACGTCCGGCTCGAAGGAACACTCAGGTAATGAAGCTCGTTTTTTATGAAAGCATGGGAAATATTTGTAAGAACTATAAGATAAATTAAATTCAATATCATTTATCTTTGATTAAATAGAATATAGAAATAAGGACACTAGTAGCGTTTATGAGGAGTTCCTCACATCCATTCAACCATGCACCGTTTTCGTCCGTTCGTCCGTCCGTCCGTTCGTCCTTTCGTCCTTTCCTTTCGATTTTCTTTCCTTCCAACTCCCATTCAATCATCTAACTAATTATTAACTAAACCGACGTTTATTTATAGTTTTCACTGAAAGAGAAGCCTATCTGCTGAAACTTAAATTAACCTACGAGGCTGTTCGTATAAGGTCAAAGTACCTTTGGTTGTTAATGTATGACCTTTCTAATCACTCGTATGATTACAGACAGAATTGGACGACGCCAAGTCCTGTTATCTATTAATCAAAGCTATGCCAAACTTTGAGAAAGAAACTAGAAATTGGTTACACGCTTTCATAAAAATAAAAATAAGAAAAAATTGTTTTGTCTTAGCAAATTCTAGATCACTAGATGACGCAAAACAAGAACTCAATTTAGTTTTAAACAATCGCTGGAGGTAGGCATCCCATAGATAATTATTCAAAAGCGTTCTCATTAGATTTAGTCCTACAAAGAAAAGTAGGTCATGAGTCTACTGGCATGAGTTGAGACCTTTTTACTCGAGGTTGAATCAAAGCATTTCACCTTTGTAAAGGTAAAAAAAGGTAAAAAAAGGTAAAAGCTCGCATAGAGATACATTCCCCAGAATATCAATGTTAAGCACTTTCTAGAACTGTCTTCCTTTTTACTCTAATAAAGCACTAATGCAATTTACCACACTCTTCAAATTTTAAAACACACATGAATATTTCAAAGGGATATTCTGCATAAAATATCCATGAATTCGGTCGGTTTGCTTTGCCCCGCAAATAAGTTGAAGTGCAGAGGATAAAGATAACTTTGATTTTGGATTTTTTCTTAAAGTTAAATTTTGAGCCAAAATGTTTCGTGGTTGTCCTGTTCTTAGGTCTCTTGCGTATAGCAACATTTATCGAGCAATGATATTAATTTCATAACGGGGGGTCCGGTTAGTGCAATAATTGTAATGGAAAACGTCTTAGAGACAACTTTAATGATGAAAGAGTAAGATTTGCTGTACTTCTTCGTTGAAATTGAGAGGGCTGATACAATCCATAATCCAGCGTTAGCAGTAATTAAAAAAAAAATTAGAGTAAGGCATAACATTTTTAACAGCAGTATGTCTCACTCCATCACTCACTCCTTTTCTCCTTTTCCCTTTTCAATGAAGGAATATTTCAGAACTGAGTAAATTGAAGACAATAAATGTAATCCTTACCTCTTTCGCATGTTACTCCTGGCATTATTTCAGACAGCATAAGGGTAAAAACCGAGTAAATAGCGATACAAAACATATTTAAATGCTTCTCCCTTTATCGTCAGCTCACTATTTGTTTCTTTCGAAAATTCGTGTTGTTCATTAGGTGTGGAATCGCTTTTGCATCATCGTGCTCATAAGTAAACGGTTCGAAAATCCACCGATATTCTCCAGCCCTTCAAACAACTGACTTGCCCGAAAACGCAGTGCGCTAACGTTTTGGACCACCAAGTCGGCAGGTGTCCTCACTGATTGTCCTTCGTAGGAGCGCAACCGAAAACAACATGAGAAAATTAAATGTGATGTCACGCAAGCCGTGTTTTATAACGCCAATGTTCTGGTCGTGACCAGCATCTTGTCTCGCCTTACAAAATAAAGGAAGTGATCGCCAACTAAAAAGAAACTCTCATGGTTTCTTTGGAAATGTCTAAACAACACTATAGCATACTTGTGATGGAAATGTGTTTTGACATGACGCACGGAAAGACTAAGTTTGACCAAACATATCAGTGAAGTGTTAAATCTTTATTAAAACGCGTAATGTTTGGTGGATAGTAGCCCCCACACGTTTATGTTTCATTGAAATTGGTGGCAAAAAAATTTTATGTCAAATTATTCATCAGCAATTTGTGACCTTTTTCTAACAAATTGGGCTGCTAATAATGAGACTTGATCTCTAAATTGTTATCTACTCTTTAAAATATTTTTACGGCATATTTCCTATAAATATTAGTTTATTATCACACCATTTCACTTCTTAAATGTTTGAATGGTCTTATGGCTTGTAAGAGAGAACAGGGTCAGTTTTTTTTTTGTAGGAAAAGGCTCGATGGTATATTTTTGCTCTAATGAAATTGTTCTTTCGTGACTTTTTAGCAACTTATTGTACAAGCCTGAGAGAGGAAGGAATTGGATAACCAGGTAAAATTTTGCTTTCTAAGTGTATGAGGCCTTAAGATTTGCAAAAAGTGACAGACGCTTGTAACATTCTTCAAGAATCAAGCAGTGCAGTGGCCCTGTCTCATCATTTCTCTATTATGCTTTGCTTTTAGGTTTATCTTTCACGTCCATATAACACATAGATATATTTCAGAAATATTCATATAGTTTGAACCTTCCTTAATTTTTTGCTGAGGTTAGGTTTTAATGACATATTAGCTCGGTGATATAACATCCATTAAAAATAGGAAAGAAAAGGAGAGAAAATAGATGATAACAAATAATATTCAATCTTTCGTATTAATAATGTTTGTGACCTACAGAAATGCCGGGCCAAAAGTAACCCCTGCCCCTTCCTTTTTTACCAACGACAAAGCTTTACTTCTATCTCATATAAAGCGGACTGACGTCCAGGGGCTGAAATAAATTTAAAAAAAAGCAAACAAACAAAAACAAAAACGAAAGCAAAAACAAAAAACCATAATACAAAATTACAAGGAATGCATTACAATCAGAAACAAGGTTGTTGCTATTTATAGTTGTGAGGTAAAAGAACATTAAATATCATTAGCTGTCTCAAGACTTAAGGTTATCATTTCAGAAACAAGGTTGTTGCTATTTATAGTTGTGAGGTAAAAGAACATTGAATATCATTAGCTGTCTCAAGACTTAAGGTTATCATTTCCGTTGTGAAAAGTGACTTTATGAACCCTCATTGCTGACGTGCTGCGGATGCACTAAGCATTGGTAACATAAAATGTTATTAAGTACTTCCTCAGGAAATGCAAAGATAATATTTAGTTCCCTTTGATGAAAGAGTTTGTCGTTACTAAGGTGGAAAGATGTTTAGGTTACTGCACTAAGATGTAACACATAGCTCGTATGTCATTATTTGCGTTTCCACACGTATTGGAGTTTTCGGGGCGTCCTCCTCCACCAAATCCAATTCTAGAGTCGCAGGTTGTGCAGGCGTTTTCGTTGTTAGAGACAACACCGATTCTGGCTCTACAGGCGTTGCCGCATACTGCATTGAAGCCTTCTTTATTACAGTAAGACTGGAGAGATCCTTGGGATCCAATCAGAGACTTCCATGTGTCTCGACCCAATAAAGTGGAGCGATAACTACCGTCAGCGACCAGTGAATACAAAGAGTTGGCCTCCTTGTTGATAATGACGAAGTTTATGTGTCGAGCAGTTTTCATACCGAGACAGATCTTAGTGAAGGGTGTGTTCCAGTACGTCGGCATCTTTGTCTCCAGCGTGTCAAAAGCTGTCGCTCCTCCAGGAGGATTGTACGCATCTGTATTTCCCCAGTAGACTGAGTCGTAGTGGAAGGTGCTCTGATTATAACAAAGATATTTAAAACAACACTGAGGTATCAGGTGGATAAAATTTTTAGGTTTCATGCATGAAAATGCTGCTTGTACATCTACTGATCTCTATGCCGCTTGCGGGATGTTACTGAACAGTTCTATTCTGAGATGGCTGATTCACATTTCAAAAACTTCTTACAATGACATCCATAAGAAAAACAAACAGGAGTGACGCACATGTGTATGAATGGTTTCAAAACAGTAATTATTGTAGAAAGGGGGTAAGTTTCGGTGGGAGAGTATAACAGGTAATTCAGTGTTAACAACTGAGTTGAAAACGTAAATTAACCACCGTAAAGAGTAAAAAAGCTGACGTTTCGAGCGTTAGCCCTTCGTCAGAGCGATTGGAGGAATTGTGGGTTGTGTGTGGGTTTAGATGCAGATAGTGGAGCTACGCCATTGGTGGGAATATGGTGAGGAGAAAACAGGAATAAATTAGTTGAATGAAAAGCGCTCGTTGATTCCGTGGGGATTAAGGGTGCCGATTTGGAAGATAAATTTTTTATTCTGGTGTTTTGCGGTTTTCCGAACTCCCTAGATGTAAGGAAAGGCCGCAGACTGCCATAAGCTGTTTAGAATGATCAGGGAGATTAAAGTCTCTAGCGACTGACTTGGTTGTGTCCTTGTCATTTCTTTCCACGCTGCAAAGGTGTTCTCGGAAACGGTCACCCAGTCGTCTTCCTGTTTCGCCGATGTATAACTTTTTGCAATAAGTGCAAGTTATGCAGTAAATAACATTGGCGGAGGTGCACGTAAAGTGATCAGTGATCTTAATGGACCTTTTTGGGTCCCGATATTTTCTCTATGTTATGAATAATGGAACAAGTTTTGCATAGTGAGCGAGCGCATTTGAAAGTCATTGGTTTGAAATGAACTCCTGACTAAAAAGTTGCTTATGTTTTTGTCGCGTTTGAATGAAACAAGTGGGGGTTGCGAAAAGATAGTGCCAGTCTCTGATTGGAGTAATTTAAATTTTTTAAGAATGATAGATTTAACTGCGTGGTTGTGAGGGTAAAATGTAAGAGTAAACGGAATGCGGTCAGTGTTTTCCTTCTCAGCCGTTTTTAGTGCTTACTGTCGATCAATTTGTTGGGCAAAGTGGTGGCCCGCTTGAACGACAGAAACAGGATAGCCACGTTTATCGAAAAACTGGCGCATTGTCTCTGATTTTCCGGAAAAATCAGAGTCGTCACTACATAAACGACGAAGTCTGAGAAACTGTGAAAAGGGTATGGAGTTCTTGACGAGTGATGGCTGTGAAGATGAATACAACAAGTAACTATCTGAATCTGTAGGTTTTGTAGTAAACACGAATGCATAAACCGTTGCCTTCAATTGAAATTTTGATGTCTAGAAAAGCCAAAGAAGTGTCGGAAATTTCCCAGGTATATTTAAGAGCCGGATGAAAGGAATTGACGGCGGTTATAAATTGAGTGAGCTCCTCTCTGGAGGAGGTAGCGCCGAAATTAGTTATTGTAGTTTGAGTAATTTAAGTTAGTGACACCTACACACTGCAAAGAAACTACGCTTGTGAGAAACTGATCTGACTTAAACTTCCTGTAGAAAATGATGATGATAAAAAATGGATAATGAATGAATAAACGAAGGATCATTGTAAAATTGTTCCTGCAGATACAGAATAGGGTTTCAAAGGAATAAAAGCAAAAGCCTTCGTTAAAGCTGTTTGAGTTGTATTTCTCTTAGGTGCTGATGTTTATCAGTGTTAAAAGTATAAATAATATTCCTCTTAAGTTACCTTGCTGCCATCAATCTTCATGACAGTTGTCCACACCCCATCGCCACATCCAAAACCTCCCATGTGACAGTAAACAGAGACTGATGTTAAGCCAAAGCGGAGTGTGGCCACTCGAGTTGAGTTGAAGCTGGTAGACAGTTACAAGATTAGTTATATGCTAATATATTTTAAGTTGGGAAAGTATAGCGTTAAACAATTAACAATTTTATTATAAAAATACAACTCTGGTTTTGGCTTCGTATGGACGTTATCAACAAATTGTCATGCTAGCTACCAACATAGACGATTCAGTGCTATTTCTTAAGACCCAATAGAGGCAGCCAGTGTTCTACATAGCAAAATAAAATATATTTTTCAGGCGAGGTAAAAGAAAAATAACGGCATCCTTAGACTCACTTGTATGCCTCAAATAATTGTTTGCAAGACGTTGCACCTGAAATAAAAAAAAAAAAAACATTAGGAAAGCGAAAAACAAATTAGAAAAAACAAAAACAAAGAAAAAACTAATATATGCGGTAACTAAACAGACTCTGTGCAACGCTGTAATGTATGGGCCATCATACCCAAACTAATGTATGTTCATTGGAATGGTATTGATTAAGAGAGCGATTTTGTCATGTTAACTGATTCTATCCACATGAAGATTTTACATTAAATTTCAACAAAATGAGAGTTATGACGAGAAGATACCTTCGATCCCTATCAAGTTTTTTAGTTTTCTGGAATATCATAAGCATGTCCATTGACTTTTCACGTGCATTTATTCTTTACAAAACTTGTTTAAAATCTTCATTTGATTTAAATAAAATCATGACGTTTCTGTTTGCAGATATGAATTTATTGTTTCTTCTTGATTTGATAATTATATGGTACTCGCTCATTTCGTTTGCAAAACACCAGGATATTTATGTCTGAGCACCAATGTACATGTAATATTACCAATAGGTTTATATACAATATCCATAGGAATAGATTAAATAACAAATAATAATTATAATAAATAGATTAAATAACAGTTAAAATTGCATTTGGCGAGGGAACAAAATTGAAAGAAAAGACTCATCCCCCCTCCCTAAAAAAATGTAGTGCAGAAAAAAAAAAAATGATAATAATAATAATAAACAAACACTAGGCAAGATCATCGTTGTAAATCATTACCGTTTTCACAATGTTTTCCAATGAAGTCGTCTTTACAATGACATGTGAATGTTTCGTCTTGATAGTTTGCCAAACATTTACCTCCGTTTTGACACGGCGTGGAAATGCATTGCGACTGAAAAATAATAACAGATTACGGTGATCACGTTTGAACTTGGCATAGATGGATTGCCTCTTGAGATGCGAATGTTTGATTATGTTTTAAAAGTATGTGCTTTTTGCTGGTGAAGCAACTCAACTAAGGGCCTATATAAATGGATTTGGGGGACCCCATTTAGGTGAGTGCTTGGGAATTAGCCCGTGTTACTTACAATTTTACAACTCCGGGATTCCGTGACGAAGTTTCGAAAAGTTGTTGGCGAGGTTTGATTGTAACATCAACGTGACCCCAGTTAGACGGATTACCCCACCTTGAGACGTTTACATGACAAATATGACCTCAGCTGACAGGGTTACCCTACCTGGCAGACCAGGCAACCCGCCAAAGCGGGTACCCCACGTACCTATCATGTAAACGTGATCAAGATGTAATAAAATATAATACGGATCGACGGATTACTCCCTTATAGACGCATTAGTTTACCGTTAAATCCATAAAAACAGGCTCTAAATTGGAAACTGAAAAACGCTAAAATTTTTTATAGCTTCTCCTTGCCGTCTGGCAGAAAAAGCTGAGTACGTCTAGCGTTAAACATTCAGTCGTTTTGTTTCGTTGAGTTTCGTTGTGTTCTTTTTATATTTATTATACTTTTAATTTGTTTCGTTAGTCTATTTGTTTTAAAGGCTGTTGTTTCAGTTGAAATTTTAACAATCAAGGATAAAAAAAAAAGTATTTTTTTTTTGAGTAACGCACTGATAGATGCGCATGCAATCGTTGTTAAGATTTGGCTTCTTTCAGCTAGTTTTTCTGAAACCTTTACCTTTTTAAATAAGTGATGCGAAGTCTTGTTTCCTGTAAACTTCTGAGACTTTTGGTATTTGTCAGAAGACAGCAACTCGCAAAAAATATTTCCAGGGGCTTCTTTATTGCTCGCCACATTTACAGAAACACATGACGGGAGACGAAGACATTCAAACGTGCAGTCAAACACATCAGTCACCATAAACATCTCAATGCTGGGAGCATCCAGGTAATGGAACTGGTTTTTCACGAATGCATAGGATGCATACGTCACAGCTACACGCAAACAAAAGGGAATAGATATGAAATCTGTATGTTTTATTACACCGTGTTGAGATCAAGCCCCTCCTCGCTCTTCCCCACCATTAAACTTCCGAATTGAATGAAGAAGTTATACACATTTTGGACTCAGTGTGATATCCATACAAACATATCCCAAAATTCAATTACCGAATGTTTACTGTCGATTTACAGGTTGGAAAGTTTTGGATTTCTGGAGAAACATCTCTTAAATACTATGGCATTTTATATGCTTTTCTTCCTAATAGCTTTTGTTATCACTTCTTTAGCCACGTCAAAATACACCCTTTTTTGGAATAATTGAAGGCAACTTAATTGCTTCTCTCAAAACAAAAGGCAAGACCTCCAGGGCATAATTTTTCAATTGTTGAAATAATATTTTCGGTTTACTAGTACAACTTCTCACCTTTTATTGATGATATTTAGAGATTGGCACGTTACCAGCGTTACTCCGCGGAAAATGTCTTTTTTCATACTCGAAATTACAAAAAAATATTGAAACATGTAAAGTGTATATGCAAGGAGGGCTTTGGTTATAAAAAATGTTTTCTTTGCTTGTTTTTTCAAAAAAGTTTCGTTGGCTATATTTTCTCTGTGTCATAATTCATAGAAGAATATTTGATTGAGACATTCGATAATGCATTAGGAATATTAAATCTGTTAATCAAACTTTGGATGTTTTGATAATAATTATGCTACCTTGCTAAACAAGCCTGAGATCGTTTTGAATATTGCTGACAAAATGCCTAAATGAACATTTGAATAAAGAATAGTCGTAAAAGAGAGGTAATTTACAACAGTGGTAGCTGTGGAAAACAAGAATTACCTTTAACACAGGTTGCTTCAGGAATTATGGAAGAGAGTCCGTGGAAAATCAGTAAGCTACTGGCAAAAGACAACATAGCTCATGATATATCAGAACATCGTAAGTTACGCAGTGCACGCCTTTTGTAATCCTTCAACCTGAATTTTTAAGGCCAACAGCTAAATTTTTTCTTCATCATAACTTTGTACATGTTCCTTGTCAGCTCACCAAAAATAAAATCAATTCTGCTCAGATAAATAAATTATCCAAAGTGGGTGAAAACCAAGTAGGCGGGGGGTTTATCCTTTTTGTTTGCATGAAGCCATAAATATTATCATTACAATTGATTTCAGCAGCCAGTAATAACTTCTATGAAACCTATCCTAATTGATTTTGTCATCCTGAAAGTATAAAGCACGCAACATGGAATTTCTTAAGTATTTGGTAAAATAATTTGATACCTTATGTGCCGTTGTTTAGATTAAAATGCGTTTTCTCTTTTAACTAAAAGACAGTCCAGCAGTCTGCCCCTGTTGGCTTACCATCGAACAAAAATTTGGAATTTTCATCATTACTATGCGTATCAAAATTTTGCCAGCCGCTCCCTCCATCAAAAGCACCATGTGTTTATTACAGTTTATCTAAAAAAGCCATGATTGTCGTTGACATTCAAGATAAATTACTAAAAATCACCTACCAACAACTGCGAATTGCTTGTTGAGTTCGTCAAATTATTTTGTTGTAAAAACTACGGTGTTATACAAGGATTACTATTGTTTTTGTAGTAATTCAAAGCATGTTTTCATCTTGAGTGCGCCAACACACTTTACGGTTTTTATTCGGGGATTGTCGATCCTTTTATTTTCATTCATTAATTCCTCGCTTACATTGTCGAAGTTTATACAAAGGGATGCTTAAGATAAAACTTCATGGAATAGACAGTTTCCAAGGGAGAGACAGGTCGTATGTACATGTATGTCCCAACTATTGTGAAGATCACGTTTTATTTTTTTACTTCAGATTTCAAGGTATGTGGAAGAGGCATTCATCACTCATTTATCGTGTAACATCAGCCTTAAAGCTTGACAATCAAAGAACGTTAATAGAGAATAAGTCCCTCAAAGAATATAATTTTTCAAGGAAAATCAATTAAACTTAATCATTGTTAGTGTTACAATAGGCTTTGTGAAAACTGCGAATATATAAATTGTATGCTGCCTGTAGTATACACTCTCGAATTCGCTGTTACTCTTTTTGCAAATAAAGGAGGTAATTTTCTAAAGAAACTGTGTTGCTACGTCGGTGGGAGAGTATACCAAGGTAATTTAGTTTTTATTAACTAAGTTGATAACGTAAATTGGCCACGGTAAAGAATTTAAAAGCTGACGTTTCGAGCGTTAGCCTTTCGTAAACCCTTCGTCAGAGGGCTCTGAAAAATGGCAAAACGTCAGCTTTTAAACTCTTTACGATGCCCAATTTACGTTATCAACTTAGTTGAAAATACAAAATTACTCTTTCCTCATAAAGTTTTCCAAAAGAAATTAGATTCCGCAAGGCTCGGCATCACAAATTCTGCACTCCAGTGTATAAACATTATTTCTCCAATCGGAAAAAAATTTAATGGGGTTCTCACTGCACTAAGATGTAACCCATGGTTTTAATGAGCTTGTCACCGTTATCTGGATCATGTATCGCACCATTTCCACAAGTAATACTATCATCAGGGTTCCCGGCACCGCCAAATCCAATCCTGGAATCACATGAATCACAGTCATTTTGCTCATTTGAAACGATACCGATCCTTACTAAAGCGCAACCATCACCATAACATCCGCCTGCATTGAATCCTTCCTTGTTGCAGTTTGTCTGTAACGAGGCTTCCGAGCCAATAAGTGCCTTCCAAGTGGAACGACCCAATGAGGTGGCGCGGTAATGTCCATCAGCGATCAGGGAATGCAGAGAAGTAGCCTGCTTGTTGAAGGCAACAAATCGCGTCTGGCCGCCAACTTTCATACCGAGACAGATCTTGTTGAAGGATGTGTCCCAGTAGGTATGCAATTTGGTTTCTTCTGAGTCAAATCCAGTCTCTCCTCCGGCAGCGTTGTATTGATTTTTATCTGACCAATAGCTCGAGTAGTATTTAAATGTGGCCTGAATAAATTAATTACAAAGTTAGAGTTAGAATTCGTCTTCATATAAATCAAAATCATTTGGAGGCAAGAGAGAGCAGCAATGTGAAATAGAGGCCTCTTTTGTAAGGTGATCACCCCTGTTTTTCCTCTTTTTTCCCCACTAGGTAATGAATAATGCTCATCAGCAAGAGATGTGACGATCTATCCTACCTTGTTGCCGTCAATCTTCATGACAGTTGTCCATACCCCATCACCACACCCAAAATTCCCCATGTGGCAATAAACAGAGACTGATGTTGAGCCAGAGCGGAGTTTGGCTAGTCGAGCTGTGTTGAAACTAGAGGACAGGTTCAAGATAAGTTTTAAGCGTTATTTTATTAGCTAAGTATGCCTTAAATGCAACAACTTATGATAAGCGATCCTAAAGGCAGTGACATTTGGTGTTATGACACTGCGCCCGCGCAAGTCCTGCCTAATTCCTAAGCAGCTATCTTGGTAAAAATTCATATGTACGCACCTCCGTGCATCCATAACAACAATGAGCATGTAGCTACTTCGCTTCTGAGTAGTATGAAAAAATGAAAGAATGATTCTTGTAATAAAGATTTGGTCTCGAAATATTTCTTGGTTGTTTTTGCTTTTTCCTCAATTCGTAGGTTTTGGGTAGAATACGATCAACTCGGAAACCCGACACTGTTGTAATAAAAAACTCTTATTTTCCAGCAAAACTTGTGTCTGCATGCTGGGTTTTAAAATAATTGGTTCATGGTTTAGCTGTACGTAAATTGAGCTCTGGATGCACTGGCGTTACTCATGGCTGCGGCTCGAGCAACTCTTTTGCTTCTCTCATGCTCTCCAAACATCTCACGTGTATCCATAGCTTTAAGCATAGACCAACTCTTTATTTCATGTAATGAAAAACTATTTTAGGAGGGAAAAAAAACCTTTTCACAGAAATTGACTCACTTGTATGCCTCAAATAGTTCTTTGCACGATGTTGCACCTGAAATTCAGCAGAAAAAGAAACGATATAAGGAGAAAGCCCCACTGTTATTGACTGTAAGACTCAAGTGGCGTAGCATCGACACGTAGGTAATGTTAGGTCGTTCTGCTCTGTCGTTTGTTGTGTATATGTCGGGAGTAGGTCGTTGGCATGGAACTAGCAGTTGTTAAAATCTGTTGACGGAAGTCTGTACTAAGTTATGGAGCCAGCTTGCCAGAGTCAGTCGTTGAAAGCAATTAGTGCTTTAAGTTAGACATTGCGCAGAATGACAGTGAAAAGTGCGGTTTCTGCTTCGATTATGTTCAGCAAAGTGATTGACGTCACACATACCATAACCTTTACTTTTCTAACAAGATGAGGGAAACTAGTTTGCAACACGGCGGTCAGCTTAGGGAACGAAAACAAATACCTGGATCGTGTTATGATAATATGTTTGCCCTAGGTTTAAAACAGCATATGTAAAAAGGAGAAACATTTTCCATTTTAAATCATTACCTTTTTCACAGTGTTGTCCAATATAATCGTTTTGACAAAGACATGTGAACGTATCGTCCTGATAATTTGCCAGACATGTACCACCATTTTGACACGGCGTAGAAATACATTGCGACTGAAATAACAAAGTAATAAGTTGTTTTATTCTCAGGTAATTTGGTTTTATCAACTGAGTTTATAACGTAAATTGGCCGCAAGAACATTTTAAACGTTAGCCCTTCGTCACAGCGAAGGGCCAACAGACAAAGGGCTAACACTCGAAAGTCAGCTTTGAAATTCTTTACGGTGGATTTGAATATTTATGACTTCAATGTAAGAAACGCATGTGAGAAAGTCAAATCCATTTTTTATCAGAACAAATTGAAAATATTTTGATTGCTTGGCCTTTCTGGTTGGCAAAAGGAAAAAAACACAGAACAAATTAAAAGATAAAAAAAGGAACGCAAAAGAAATCAAACCAAAGTAAGAGTTGAGTAGACCTGAACCAAAAATTAAAATCATTTTGTTACCTAGGCGTGTATTTTGTTGTTTTCGTCGTTATTACTCTATTCATGATTAAAGCAAAAACATCATTTTTATCGGATGATTCACTGATAAATACTCAGATACAAGCAAATTCAGAATTTATATTTTTTATCTTCCTGGTTTTTTTTGTGTTTTGTTTTGTTTTGTATTTTTGGTTTGTTTTCCCTTGTCTGTTTTTTTAATTATCTTTTTTATCATTATTTTTTATATGTTTTAAGCCGTTATTATGTTATTTTCGCTGGTTTTTTCAAAAGTTTACCTTTCGGAGTAAATGATGAGAAGTCTGGTTTCCTTCGAACTTCTGGGAGTTTTGGTATTTATCAGAAGACAGCAACTCGCACCAGATAGTTCCATCGGCTCCTGTGTTGCTCGCCAAGTTTACAGAAACGCATGACGGTAGACGAAGACAATTAAACGTACAGTCAAACACGTCCGTCACCAAAAACGTCCCAATCTTGTTAACATTCAGGTAATGGAACTTGTCTTTAACAAAGGCATGAGATAAGTCTGTCACAACTACACAGAAACAAGAAGAAAACGATGTGAGAGCTGCATCTGATTCATTGAATTAAAAGTGAAAAAAATAACAGGTTTTGAGTTTACTTTAAAGTTTTCCTCTCCAGCTCTCTAAATTCCAATTATGCGATAAAGGGATTACCGTTTTGTATTTGTACGTTAAAGTATTCTATTTTGAAAAATTGCTCAAACTTCAGCACAAAAGCTGGTGTATTTATAAAGATATGCAATATCTTATTGGTCGAGTTTCATGGCACAATTACACCAAAGCAAAAGCCGAAGGCAAAATTTAAAAAAAAAGGCATCTATTCAACCTAGTCAGTTATCTTTGCCTACTCCAAATTTTATTGCAAACCTAATCTATTTAACACAGGGAGCAAGGCGTCCGGAATTTTTTTTCTCTTTTTTTTTGAATAGGGATTGTTAATATTAATATGTCTATATGTTTTTTATTAAACCTCAAGATTTTATCATAATCGACTCGGGTACATCATACTAAAACTTCATATTTCTCAATGTTCGATTGAGAGATCAGATCAGTACAGATCGACCGTATAAATGTTTATATAAATAGTGACTTGAGTGTAAATGTCTTTGCCTCCTCGCTCAATAAAGGCTTTGCTGGATACCGTTTGCCTATTTCATAATACATTAGAATATCAAGGTGAGACATTCAATAACGGACATGAAATCTTTATTTAGCGAATCAAACCGCGCATGCTTCAGTGAAGATCAGGCTACCGCATCAAACATTTTCGGGTAGAGGATATCCTTTTGAGTATAGCACTTGAAAATAAATTTAAAAAAGAACAAAAAAAAATCCGCCGAGTTCATCATGAGTATGTTGCTAAGAAAATACCAGACAGAACCTGAATAAAAAAGTTCTCGTCAGAGAGTCCTTGAATTTTTTGTTCACCATCTTATTAACCTGACTTAACCTAACTTAACCTAGAATAAACGCAGTAATAATTTTGTTGCCGAAGATTATACTAAAATCTTACCTCTAGCACAGGATGTTTCAGATATCCTTCCGGAAAGTCCGTGGAAAATTAGTAGGCAGCTGACAAAAGACAACATTACTTGTGATATCAGTTTTTCGTAAGTTACAAAATGTATGTCTTCTCTAATCCTTGCTTTGTTGATTTGTTACTTGAGGCTTACAACAAAACTTTTCCGTAGGAGTACATGCACATAGCTCTTGTCAGCTCGCCGAAAAAATCAATTAACTTCGTTAGAGGTCATGAAATTGATAAAACAGCCCTTGTTATTGACATCCAAGGAGGTAGGATACATCCTTTTTGTTTTTGTTTTTTTTTATTCTAAAGCATAAATATCATGGCTTTGAAATCAAAATTTCAAAGGAATCCATTTAGCCAAGCGTAATTAAATTTGTCATCTTTTAAGGCCGCGTTGCGCAGAAAAGTGTTTCTAAAGAGTTTGGAATGAATAAGCGTCCATTTTAATCAATGCCCTATACAGCTAGTATGCATTTCTGTGGTTGACAATATACAATATCAATAGCATTAATCCCCGATAAAGGCTCCCATCGATGTTCCAAACAAAATGGCTATCTAAGCTTCTTAACAAATAAATTTCGTGTCTTGAAGAGCTACCAAGTGAAATGATTTAACAGGTTTATTTAGCATTAGGAACTGAGTTTATAACATAAATTAGCCCCCTAGAGAGTTTAACCATAGTTTCTTTACACCATGGTTTTTTTAGAAACTTACCCTCTTTATTAAAATGATTTTAAGTTTACTATTTCCTCCCAAATTGATGATCATGGAAAATATAAATAAAATACGCGAGGACAATATGACAATCCCAACAGAAAAAAAAACAAACCAGTCGAAAAGAATCATATTTATAGTGTTAGGGGTAATTGTTGTTGATTCTCGAAATTTCCAGACTGCTGAGTCATGCTGACTTGCATACCGTAGAACTTTGCAGAACATTTTATCAAGTCACGTATTTATTATGTAATAATAAATACATGTCCTTTTTTTTTTTTTAGTTGCGTTGCTAAAATCACAGACAGAAGACGTTATGAAGGATTTGAAACTGAGTGATATACGTTTTTTAGGTTTGTGCAACGAAATATTTTTCTTAAAGACCCCCAACTTCCCCCTTTTTTTAACTACCCTTATTATCACTCGACTCATATTGTTCTTTGTAATTTTGGCATCATAACTTTCAAACTCCTGATCTGCTTGCTAAAACTACAGAAACGCACAAGCGAAGAGGAAGACATACTCATGTGCCGTCCATTACGCGCCCAGTGTATTGTCCCAGTGCTACGAACATTAGAATGATATACTGCTGTTATCTTATAATAATAATAATAATAATAATAATAATAATAATAATAATAATAATAATAACAACAACAATAACAATGAAGGATTTTTATAGCGCCATACCGAGGGACTTTGGCCAGGCTGCATTTAGCAGCAGATGCCCCCATTTTTAGAAATAGGGGAAGACCTAAACACCGGGATTCCGGCGCCAGTCTAAAATAAGACAAACATTAACTAACTTTAGTAATGCAAATTCGATCAATAATGGCGATGCAAATCGCAGTGATAATAGGAGAAGATAACATTACTGAAAGATAAATTGAAAGAGACTTTACCATGTGTAATCCTAAGGTATTTTGGGGGATAAACCCACCATTTATTGCACTAAGATGTAGCCCATGACCTTAATAGATTTTACCCCGTTGTCTGGGTTGTGGGAAGCCCTATTACCACAAGTATTACCGTCATCCGAGTATCCCCCAGTCCCAATACCTATTCTAGAGTCACATGAGCCGCAATCGTTTTGCTCATTTGCAATGTAACCAATCCTTGCTTTAGAATGAGATGCAGAGCCACCAATAGCATTAAACCCTTCGATATTGCAGTTATTCTGTAAGGATGCCTGAGAACCAATCAGTGTTTTCCACGTGTCACGGCCAAGTGACGTGGCACGGTATTGCCCATCCGCAATCAGTGAGAACAGAGAACTGGAATGATGATTGATTACAATGAAGTTGACTTTTTGGTCGATCTTCATACCGAGACAGATCTTGGTGAATGGCGTCCTCCAGTAGGTTGGCAGTTTGGTTTCTTCGGAATCAAATCCAGTGTTTCCACCGGGGGTATTGAAATCGCGTTCATCACTCCAGTATGTAGAATTATAATGGAAGGTTCTCTGAGAGAAAAGACAGCATTTTCGTAAAAAAATGAAGCAGATGGAAAACTATAATTGAAATATTTCATACAAATGGATATAAGTCTGCACCACCAACCACATCACATTCTATTAACCAACATTTTCATTTAACTAAGGATCTTGTTACATGACTCAGCCTACCGCCAGTTTCCTATAGCTCAGTGGTAGAGCATCCGAAGTAATCAAAAGGGCATAGGATTTATTCCTGTTAGGATAAGGAGCAATCAGATTTTTCTCTCCTCGGGTATATCGGTGCCATTCCTTGAACAGCAACATCTTTCATTTTCATCATTATCGTTATCGTGAAAGTTACCGTTATTATTAATTTGGTTTTGGAAGAAAGCAAAGAAGGAAAAACGAGTGTTAACAGCTAATATTTGGCTCCATTCTCGCTAACAGGAAAATCGCTTTGAAATAACGCTTAAACTGGTGAGAACAGTGCTCAGAACGATTTCTACTAGAGATAAACTAATGGCTCAAATTGAATACAAATGATACCTTGGTACCATCAATCTTCATAACAGTTGTCCATGCTCCGTTTCCACACCCCAAATCTCCCACATGACAATAAACAGAAATTGGAGATAAGTCAAAACGGAGGGTCGCAGACTGACTTGTGTTAAACCTGTCATAAAAATCACAATGACTAAACTCTAGTATTTGCTCTGTGTGCACTGGATATATAGTTAATGTACAAAAATATTGTAGTAGTGGGCAATTCATTTTCGCTGTTATTATTTTGTTCGATTATGTTTTTCCCAGAAAAAGCCCTCGAAATTAGAAACTGGTCTCCTATCTAAAGTGAAGGAATGTATAGCCCCCTAAAAATAGAAAGCAAATTTCCACCCAAAGTACTTCTCCTCATATGCCCAGCAACCCGTCACACAAGTGAAATAAACAGCTTAACATGATTCATTCATTAGGAGTCAAATGGAGTGGTCTTGAATCAGACTTAGATTGATTCGTTTTAGTAGAAATGGCTGCCGGTAAGAGACCGAAGACTGCATAGATGCAATATATAGATTAAACAAGCCTAAAAGCGAAGCTCTTGCCAGTTAACTTTCCAACTCTTCATTATAATAAAAAATGCAATAAAGCTCTTAAGCACTGGCTGTCGAAGAGTTTCTGCAAGGGGATTTAGGGACCATTCTGGATGTGGTGGAGGGGTACGATGTTCTCATAATTTGCAAAGCAATCAACACGCATGCCAATCAGCAGTATTTTCAAGCAGCCGAGGACCTTCGTTGTTGTTCCTGATGTTTTAAGCAATTTTCCGACGATAGGGAATATTTTCTTCTTCAGATGAAGTGTATGATGTCAGCATTAATTGAAATTATATTTCATTGAGCGAAGACTGCAGAGAGGTATGACTTAATCGGGATTATATTAAAGAAAAAGTCCTAAGGGGTAAACAGAAGCGGAATTTTTTTGGTGTAATAGCAACTGATTCTAACTTTTTTTCGTACACAAATTAGCTTGAATCTTGCATAAACCTTATTAAGCTCCATCTTAACTCTATTGTCTTCCATAAAATATGAATCCGTGGTAGTAAAAGAAAACTCCAAGACTTACAAGTTCGATTCATAGATCTCCTTGCATGACCTCGCACCTAAAAAAGGGAATGTTACGGTGTTATATCAAATTATCTTAAATGTAAGATTTATTTTTCATTTAGTTATTTATGCTTTGTAATTTCTATCATTTTATTATCCCCATTTTATTCAACTCCTTAAGCTAAATATATGACTTTCATATATTCTTAACCATCCTTAAGCTTAATTGAAATTTTTCTGAAATCGATATAATTGCAACGCCTAAAGGTACTCACAGCCCACTAATCGATCATTTGCTCAGAAATGAAAAATCGTCTTAACCTCGCGCCTTCTTCTTTGAGCTTCGAAAACCAATACATATTTGTTTCTCTATTTAGGACTTTTATTCAATGTACACAGTAAGGAAAGAATAAAATAAATTAGGGAAACTGCTGTGATTGGTTTTTGAAGCTAGCTCACCGTGAAAAATGTTTGTCGTTCTTGTTTTCTCTTAACAGATCAGAGGGAGTCTTCAACTGGTTGATCAGAAAGCCATTGAACGTTTAGCACGGTCAAATTCCAAACTTACTTAAACTGCACAGCAATGGTGGCAATGATGATGATAAAAATAATTACAATAATAACAAAAGTTATTATTATTATCATTATTATTACTATCATTGTAGTAATAATGAGTGACACATTTCTGTTGACCACGATATGTAAAATTTTTTATGCCTACCTGTTTCGCAAAATCTTCCGATAAAGCCTTCCTCACAGATACATTCAAATGAGTCCCTTCGATAGTTTGCAAAACAGGTACCACCATTTTGACAAGGAGAAGAAGAACAAGGTGACTAGTGTACGAAGGAATTAAAATGGATGAAAAATAAACGATTAGATAGATACAAAGGTGGTAAGAATAATTATGATGATGCGAATCCTGCGCGAGAAATATTTATCGTATATATTTCGTTTTTGAAGGGTCGTTTCACTGCAAACGGAAATCGACAGCTACAAATCAGAAATCGTGTTTCAATAAGAAAAAAGAGGTTTTGCATAAGAATTGACTCTTTAACGCCATGTTTTGACCACTTCTTACCCAGTGAATCGAATTCATAGCCAGTGACAGAGAGCCGAATTCCATAGCCACCGTGAATGTACTCTACATGTAAATGCAAGATGCGATTAACAGACATCGATCAGAAGAAATATGTCGAATCGCATATCTAGGGAACAGTGAATGCATTATACATGCAAATACAAGATATTACATGCAAATACAAGATATTACATGCAAATACAAGATATTACATGCAAATTCAAGATATGATAAAAAGACCTCTAGCAAAAGAATTATGTAAATGAAACTATACCTTGATGGAAAAGTGATGCGAACTTTCGCTTCCTCGGAAATCTGCTTTGTTTCTATACTTATCAGAGGACAGTGCTTCACACCAAAGTTTCCCATCAAACCCTTCGCTAGAAGCCAGATTCACAGATACACACGAACGAAGTTGTAGACATTCAAACGCACAATTAAAGGAGTCTTTTACTACGAACGTTCCAAGTTTTGTCACATTTAGGTAATGGTGCCAGTGTCTCGTGAAAGTGTGAATGATGTTTGTGAAACCTGATGAATTTTAAAGTGAAGGTAGTCACATTAATAAAAAATAATAATAAAAATATATATATATATATATGTATATATTATGGGAAAATTCTGAATATAACTAGAAAACAGTGATTGCTCAGGCTACAGACTTGTACTACCTTAATTAGATATTCTCAGGTAGTAAGGTACGTGTGATGAAATTCGTACAATTTCTTTTTTCTTTTTTTCTTTTTTAATTTCGAATAAAATAAAATACCTCCAATCAGCTCTACAAACCTTCTTTCCCGCGCTTTGCACTTAGCAGTTTGCGCGCTTTATGTTGCTTCCTGATGTTTATATTTTTAATATTTAGAAATACATTATCAGTTCCACTTATTGTCGTGACCATATTTTTTCGTTCAATATATGATAAAACAATAATTAGATTCGGTTTTTGTGATATTCAGAAAAATCAAGGTCTCGGTGAGGGTTACTATATGAAGGCTTCGGCTTCAGCGGATAACCCCCACCTCGACCTTGATTATTCTGAATATCACCGAAACCGAAATTAATGATTGTCCAAAATATTACCTGAAAAGGCTTGATCTACCTAATGCAGCCTAAGTTCAACCAGAGATCCGATGGACAACAGTGTGAAAGTAACGACAATTTTCTTCATGAATTCTAAGAATTTGACACTACGCTATGTGTACTTTGGTCGATTATTGATTTCAAGGCTCTCGTCCTCGCCGTCGTTTTCGTAAATATCATTTTCCCGTAAATAATCAATCTAAGGATATCGACTGGCCCTAAAAAAAATTTCAATGAGTACTGAGTCATTTCAAAATTTAGTTGAAATCTTTTTTTTTTTTTTTATGGACACGGTAACTTTACCTACTCCGAAAAAAAATGGAAATTTGGATAAGTGCTCAAATAATGCAGGGAAATTTAGATCATCAGGGTGCCACTGAAAAATAAATAGAGAAAGCAAGCCTCTTACCTGTGTAACAAATCACTCTGCTTGAAATTAAAAGCCAAAGGCTTAAGTGAAAAGAAATCAATTTGATGACAGTTATGACTGATAATGCTTGCATGACTGTAGGCAAAATTTATATTTGTCGCCAGTGGTTGTTTTAGCTCCTGAACACTTTGCCGCACCTGTCATTACCGTCTTCAGCAGGTTCTGTGAATACAAATGAATAATTTATGTGTTGGGACAAAGAAATTCAAACGTTAATCATCTTAGTAATATTCTAGGAGAAAACTCAGCATACTCATGGGCTGATTACACGCAATTAATTCCAAACAGGACAGAAAGCGACAATTCAGAGGAAAACAGTGAAATTGAAATCAGGACTTAAAACATAAAGCTGATTACACGCAATTAATTCCAAACAGGACAGAAAGCGACAATTCAGAGGAAAACAGTGAAATTGAAATCAGGACTTAAAACATAAAGCTGATTACACGCAATTAATTCCAAACAGGACAGAAAGCGACAATTCAGAGGAAAACAGTGAAATTGAAATCAGGACTTAAAACATAAAGTTGATATTAGATTGACTCGCAGGAAAGTCGTGAAATCACAACAAAACAAAATGGCGGACAGGCTGAAAGAAGCAACCGTTTTCATCGAGAGTTCGAGTTAGAATTCTCAGAACAAAATACCCAACACAACATAAACAACTGGCTAAAAGACCAAAAGTATTGAATCGGAAGGACCGGAGGCCCTCTTAGGAAAGACGGGGACGATTACGAGCTTGATAGACTTTCGTATACTGTAATGGTTAATGCTGACCAATACCTAACAGAGAAAGAGTGTCAAATTCGATTGTTTGTTGCAGAGAGTTAAAAAAGAAAAAAACTCGAACATACAAAACGATGTCGATTTCAATCGTGGGCTCAAAATAATGTATATTTGTATGTATTTCATCCACCGGTCTAAAATCAACATAAATTATATTAGTGTTATTTTATCTCATTTTAAACATCACGAAGAATAAAAACTTTCTAAGATTTTCTTTAAGCGGAATCCACAAATATTGATATGTGACCCAGAGCGGTCTTCCCTGTAAAACCTTAAATCCAATCCGGATATTTTTTTGTAATAAGCACCTTAGTTCTCTGAACTTCTCTTGCCATCTATCGAAATCATAAAGATGTTTTTCGTCTTGTCACGAGCCTGGGACAAAGAAAAAATTCTGAGTCCCCATGAGGAATCGAACCTTAAACCTTCCAATACCGCGCTCGGATGCTCTACCACTGTGCCACAGAGACTCCACGTCGAACGAGGTCTATTACGAAGTTCATATGACAAAACTTACCTTTCTCTCATTCTATTTACAAACATGACGCTATAGGCATTACCGATCCTAGCAGTATGCAGGACGCGTGTCACATGAACTCGACTATTTCGACCTCTGAGCTCATTCCCAAGCACCATTTTATTTGCATTGATCTCCTTTGTTTATGTTTCAGTCACCTCGCATATCTTCGCCATGCAAAAGGGGGGGCACCTGCATAGCACATAAGAGAAATCGTGCCTGGAAATTCCAGTGCACAAACACTAGCCTTGGAGAATACTGCGAAAACGGCAAATATCTTCTACTTTGACTTAAGGAGACACTAAACCGTTGAAACTACAGCTGTACAGTGTTTACGCTTCCCAAAGCTCCCAGATTGTTTTCTTGAGAAACAACGAAGTAGATGACAGACCTTGCAGACGCGCCTCTAGAACGCAATGGCAGTGGAGAGAAGGAAGAACGAAAGATATGAAAGAAATAACCCTAACGATGACATGTGCTTTCTTTAATGTTAAGAAGGCAAGGCATTTTTGATAGTTCCCTCTTAGTTTGTTCTGAGCATAAATAGGAGCCCATTCACGAGATTTGAGCTCGTCCGCCAGTGGAATATGTTATACTACAAGAGAGAAAAAGTGGTTAACATAACAGCTCTATGTAAATTTTTTTTTATAAAACGCTGAACCGCAGCGATTTCTAAATGATATGTGTTGATGATAAATTGCGACAAGCATGTACATAAAAGTAGTGCGTAAAAACCAATGTTACACAAGATCAACCTATGAATCAGTTTTCAAAGTGCTGTAGTATAATAGAAATGGTAGTTAGAATTGACAAGTAAATTAGAAATGTAAAATTTACGAGGAAACATCTTCAGTGAGAACCAATGTTTGAGAAATACATAAAAAATACAAATGAAAAGCTACCGGTAAAAATTCATTATTCCGTCGGCTCATGATAACATTCAGTTTCTGGTTGTATACTTTGCTTTGTCATCATTCCTTTAATAACGTCTAACAAATACGTAAATAAAACGTTTGGTATGACATATGGCGGCATCTTGTGAGGCAAAATCTAATTAACAAAATTATAGGTTATCCAATCAGAATATAGAATTCTACACTTTATCGTCTTGATTTTAGGCTAGTTAATATTTTCAAAGCAAGGAAATTTAATTATTTTGAGATAAAGCGATAAGAGGCTACTCGGTATAAAAGGTTGAATGAAAAGTTCTTCATATACATTTTACTTAACAGTAAGATGTGAGGTTCTCTATTTGCACAAAATATGTTTACCTGTGTTTTGTTATTTTAATCACGCTCTGGTGCTTGCCATTGCTAAGGAGCTCGAGGCCCAAATTAAAATTGGCGGTAGAAGTGGCTCACAGGAATTCAGTTACAAAGATCTGAAGGTCGCACTTCATACGGAAACTATGGTCAGAAGTTAGAGATTATTTATAGTGATTCTAAATCTTGCTTTGTTTAAAAAAATAATAATCTAAGTGATTCCAATCTTCTTGTTTTGCAATTATATCGATGGGGTGCTTTTACCTTCAAAACATATTCAAAAGGAGATTCACAGCTGCCGTCACTGATCGTTGATCCGTCAATAAGTAATTATTAGTTACTGACGGACTCCGGACTCCAGGCTAAGTCCTTAAGTGACAGTGATGGGTTTGACTGCAGGGTCTATCAATTATGGAAAGTTTCTTTCGTTTTCTCGCTTTCTCCTGGGAGAGTGATAACATCGACACTTTTTAATTTTCTTTTTCCACAGACGCATGTTCAAGGTTTACGCGTCACAACAATGCGACTTGCGTGCCAAGTTACCCTGACAACAAATACCACTCTGATTGTGTTCCTGGTTACGGAAGAAACCGCTGTGAAACAGGTGTAATAATAAAATATGGCCAATATTCGTGACGGGCATTGCTTTAACCAGAAATCTTGAAGTGTAACCCTTTACACGTCAGTCTAGACCAAAAAGTTGACCTCTTTGGGAGCACCTCTTTTAATGAGAAAGGTAAACATTGCAGTCACCATAAAACGAGTTTCGACCATTGCTCCATCAAATTTCCCATTTCCATGCTTTTTTTTACGTTAAAGAGGGCTATCTTTAAAACAAGGAACGGGGAATTGAGGAATCGGAGAATTGGGAAAATGAAGAATTGGGAAATTGGAGAATTGGGAAATTGGAGAATTGGGAAATTGGAGAATTGGGAAATTGGAGAATTGGGAAATTGGAGAATTGGGAAATTGGAGAATTGGGAAATTGGAGAATTGGGAAATTGGAGAATTGGGAAATTGGAGAATTGGAATATTGGAGCATTAGGAAATTGGAGCATTGGGAAATTGGAGCATTGGGAAATTGGAGTATTGGGAAATTGAAGCATTGGGAAATTGGAGCATTGGGAAATTGGAGCATTGGGAAATTGAAGCATTGGGAAATTGGAGCATTGGGAAAT
The DNA here is from genome assembly GCF_036669915.1 of Pocillopora verrucosa. Taxonomy (NCBI): domain Eukaryota; kingdom Metazoa; phylum Cnidaria; class Anthozoa; order Scleractinia; family Pocilloporidae; genus Pocillopora; species Pocillopora verrucosa. Next base: position 14,426,338 of record NC_089318.1, on the reverse strand, counting down.
TGGGAAATTGAAGAATTGGGAAATTGGAGCTTTGGGAAATTGGAGCATTGGAAATTGAAGAATTGGGAAATCGAAGAAGCGGGAATGGGGAATGAGGAATGGAGAATGGAGAATGGAGAATGGAGAATGGAGAATGGAGAATGGAGAATGGAGAATGGAGAATGGAGAATGGAGAATGGAGAATGGAGAATGGAGAATGGAGAATGAAGAATGGAGAATGGAGAATGGAGAATGAAGAATGGGGAACGGGGAACGGGGAATGGGGAATGGAGAATGGAGAATGGGGAACGAGAAATGGGGAACGAGGAATGAGGAACGAGGAATGAGGAACGAGGAATGAGGAACGAGGAATGAGGAATGGGGAATGGGGAATGGGGAATGGGGAATGGGGAACGAGGAATGGAGATCGAGAAGTGGGTAATGAGGAATGGGGAATGGGAAATGAGAAATGAGGAATGAAGAATGAGGAATGGGGAATGAGGAATGAGGTATGAAGAACGAGGAATGGGGAATGAGGGATGGGGAATGAGGAATGGGAAATAAGGAACGTGGAATGAGGAATGGGAAATAAGGAACGTGGAATGAGGAATGGGAAATGAGGAATGGGGAATGAGGAATGGGGAATGAGGAATGGGGAATGAGGAATAAGGAATAAGGAATAAGGAATGAGAATGGAGAAGGGGGAATGGGGAATCTTTAAAAGCGGGAATCTTTAAAATGGTAATGTTTGAGGAATTCCCGCCTAAGAGGGCAACTTTTCCGCCGACCACTCATACATTTGGTCGATTTCATTCCACGCTTTAAAAGATTCTCCGTTTTAAAGATTCCCGCTTCTAATGATTTCCCACATTAAAGATTCCCCGCTTTTAAAGATTCCCCGCTTTTAAAGATTCCCCGCTTTTAAAGATTCCCCGTTTTAAAGATTCCCACTTTAAAAGATTGCCGGTTTTAAAGATCAGGGTTCAAAATAATTTTTCAGCTTTCAGCGTGAATTTTTAGATTTTTGTCATGGCTCATCTTTTCCCCGATTGTTAATAATAAATTTCAGCATCAGAATCTTTATTTTGATCAACATGTTTTGTTGCAGCGATTCCTTTCTAACAAAGCGTAGTGAACGGCTTAATTTTTCGGTGTTTGTTCAAACGTGAAATATACAACTTTGCCTAGACAAACTGTCGCGCTACTGTCAAGCACCGACTTTAATTTGAACGCGTGAGAAGGCTTTACAAACGACGTTAATTAATTAATTAAACAGGATTTGACGGAAAATAAATCTTTATCAAAGGTAGTGTGTACGTGCAGAAACATAAACACGGTAATGTGTTGGTGTGTACAAAAACTTGCAATACGTTGAAAGCTGAATACTGTAAACAAAATTACTCCCTGTAGCACGCTTCAAATTTCGACACTTTACACTCGTTTACGTTTCCCATAAGCTTTTAAAGCATTTTCACCATAACAGGAAAGCGACTTTTACTTCAGTTGGACGATCCCATAATATTTTCTATAAAATTCCAGTTCTTCGGTGAAAAATCGCTGGCAAGTGTGCTAAAAGTTCCTGCTGTTGTTTTGAACCCTGAAGATTCCCGCTCTTAACGATTCTCCATTTTAAAGATTCTCAAAATTTTCGTTCAAATTTTCTGCAGATATCGATGAGTGCGCTAATAGTCCCTGTTTGAACGGAGGGACGTGTGCAGACCAAGTCAATGGCTATGTTTGTAGCTGTCAAGCGGGATACACAGGGCTTCATTGCCAAAAGGGTGAGTCTTCGACTCAAATTCAAGCAACTTTACGCATAAAATGTATAGACGCCTGACTTTGGATTAATGTGTTTGGTATTTTTACATGTACTCAAACAAAGACCGGGGAAACTTGCCTAAACAATGACATTATATTCGATTGCTTGTAGCACTGAAGTCATGCAAAGAAGTCTATGATGAAGACAAGCGAGACTTCTTAAAACTGATGTCTCTATTTTTTAATCCCCTTTTTTTCTGTATTCATCCCAATTAACTTACATTCAACAACTGGAGTTTACAAAGAATAATTTGGCAAAAGACAGGAAAAATAAGAGATCTGCATATCAATTATTTTCTATAACTCATCGATCACAAACCTTTACTCTTTTTTTACCATAAAGTGAAAATTCACCAAAAGCTAAAGTTACAACTTCCCTTTTTTTTCTTACAAAGAGAAATCGTGATATGGGTAACAAAACAACGGAACTCAAAAAAGCATCATGTGCCAATTTAAATGATACTATTACTAATTACCTTCAGAGTACGTTTACAAGGAAGCGTTTTTGCTTTTTACCCATTCAAGTCATATTTTGAACACTATTACGTTCCTAAGTAAATTTTCAACAATTATCATAAAGTCCCTGCCAAGAAATGTAAATCACGGGAAGCTTATTGTGGTGTTTTGGGGTTCGTATAGGTCAAATAAAGATGGCAAAATTGCTTCAATTATCATCAATGCGCAGCCAATTTCTGTTTACTGTCATATGGGGAATTTTGGATGTGGTGATGAAGTTTGGACAACTGTCAAGAAGATTGATGGCAATAAGGTAGTATACACTGTAGTTTATGATAAGAATTCTTTGTGCTCTTGAGCATTATTCATTTCTCAACTAAGACGATAATCAAGGGTGAGTGCCTCCCCCATTACAAAGATGTTTTTAATTTAATATCACTGGGAAAAAAGAGGCGTATATTTCAAATTCCACTCACGTCCTTGCCTCCAAATGCTTTAAATTTATATCTAGGCCTCATTATAACACTGGATACAAACTAAGTTTGTAATTAATTTAACCCAGAATACATTCATTACAACTCAAGGTATTGGTCAGACAAAAATCAATACAACCTTGTTGAAGGAGAGACTGGATTTGATTTACAAGAAACCAAGCTACCGACCTACTGGGACACACTCTTCTCCAAGATCTGTCTCGCCATGAGTTTAGGAGGACAGAGTCGATTTTGTTTGTTTTCGTTAACAATTAGGCATCTCCGCTGCAATCACTGATAGCCGACGGATAATATCAAACCACTTCGCTGGGTCGTGGAACCCGGAAAACGCTGCTCGGCTCCGAGGCCTCTTTACAGCCAAACTGCAACAAGGAGCTCGAAGGATTCAATGCAGGTTGTAGTTATGGTCCAGTTTGCGCGGGAGTAAGGGATCGGTAACGCTTCAAATGAACAAAGTGATTGTGATTCTTGTGCCTCCAGGATTGGATTCGGTTGTGCAGGGTCACCCTGAAGACAGAATTAGCTGTGGAAATGGTGCTACATCCCGCCCAGATAACGGTGACAAATTTATCAAAATTAATGAGATCCCCATTAGCTTTTACCGTATTGGACAAAAAATGTTTAAGCTGTAAAAAGTGAACTTCCTGATACACTGAGAGTTATGGTTCAAATTTGCTTCTTCGATATTCCGTAAAAAAGCCGGTAAAGTGAATTCGAAGTTATACAACATGCAGCATGGGAATCCTGGAATCATAATATTCTTACATTATTCATTCACAGTTTCTTTTAAACCTATTGTTTACAGCGCTTAAATTGTTGATGTCCCTTGTAAGACGTGATACTGACGACTGATGTTTGTTATATTTTCGAGCGTTACGACTTCTTCTGTACGATAAATAAATGATAAGTGCATTATCTAGCTACATTTTCACTCCAAGAATATTACAAAAATTGTCTCCAATATATATGCGATGTAATCATGATCGCACATTTGCTAGGACATCACTAGCTTATGTCAAGGTTTTTCTAAAGCCTCGCTTAAGGAGAGCTACGTGCTTTGACATGTTCTACGATGTTTAATCGACAGTTATTGATTGTGAGGACGCATATAGTCGACTAGCCTCAGATACTTTCATTATCAAATGGGAAGCTTTTACATTTTTGAATGTTTCTAATGCGCCAAAAATAGAATCGGTTCAATGGCCGATGACCAAGCTGACAGTGCGTGTTAAAACTACACGACTAAATTGGCTGTCGCATAGTTACCTGATTCTTTTGGAAAAGGTGCCAGGTATGCAGGGACAAAGCCATAATATATTATATATTGACACAGCGGGTTAATTCGTGCTAGCTTTACAGGCCCTTATCTTTTTGCTGCTGTCATGAGGTTATTTGGTTTAAAAATTACGTAATGTATTTACGAATTTCAATCCACGAGGTTGACCGGTGGAGACCGGGACACGATTAAAGAAGAAAGTACGCTTGTAGGCCGGGACACAATCCAAACAATACAAAAAAATGCCTGCACTTAACCACAAGGAATTCCACAAACATGTTAACTAACTAAGGAAAAAACTATATTAACTAGTAACTAGTTTAACTAAGAAAAGCTTAAACATGCCTTCAGGGGCTGCTGGCACTGGCTTTCAAGGTCGAAGTAATTTTTAACCAAATTTCAGTCAGGAGACTGTGGAAACATGACCATTAAAGGAAGAACATAAAACGTCCTTCAATGGCTGAGAGTTTTTCTTTTAATCAATTGCCGTAACAACGGTGAACAAGTAAGCCAAAGCCCCTCAATGAAACAAACAAAATAGAAAGAAAAAATAAAAACCAAACAAACTGAAAAGCTATAGTGACAATGAGAATGAGAACATTAAGGCGAAAGCCGGCCATTTTATTGCCGATATAGTTGTCCTGCAATAACGCCATTGCAGCAATCGGCGAACTTTATCTTCACCACACTGCTGATGATAAGTGTCACCAGCTGTAAAAGGTGTGTTTGAAAAAGAAATTTCTAGTTTGCTTTTTCCCAGAGCTGCAACTATAGTCAACCTCTAAACAAGGTATTAGATTTGAAGTAATGCGTAAAGTCAAATTGATTTTTTTGTTGTACAAGCGAAACTTAATCTTCTGTTTAACTTTATCGTATAAATCAGACAGAGCAAATCCTGGAGGTGGTCTCGATGTTTGGTTTTTTTATAATTAAACATAGAGGTATTCCCAAAATAGTTATGGCGCCTGTGCTAACCATTCGCATTCATGACAGACGAAGTTAGCTTCGTCATTTGATTGCCAGAGCTTATCCAGAGGTAAACGCATTATTTTGACAAAATGGAAAGTGAGGCATGTTTGATTTAATTTGTAAAAATGAATTTGCTATTTGCTTATTCCTGGTTTTGGATAACCCCAAATGATATAACATAAATTAACAAAGCTATCCCTTCAATCATATGTGGGTGAGAACTGATATATTTAGATCGAGTGACCAATCAGAAAACTAAAATAAGTTTTATTTTTTTGTTGTTGATGATAACTTAAACACTCTGATGTCAAAACACATAATAGCTATTCATTTTAAATAATTTACTTGTAGCGTTAACAAAGCAGGTGCTTTTTAAAAACGAACAGAAATATTAAGCCATAGAGCATTATAAAACTACTGGAGATGAAGCGGCTGAACGTTTTCCTGAGCGGATAATCGCTTAACCTTTAAAGACATAGAATGCAAGCCCTTGCATCCAGTCTTGCATGTTTCTTTGCGTTTTTTATAAAGCCGCTCCAAGGCCACCTTCAAATTAACGGCAGTAGTGGTTTGAAGCGGGGAATTGCAGTGAACGGCAGTCAAAGTAAGGTATCCTATGGCAACTTTGCAGTCGACAAATTCCATCGTCTTCAGGTAGCATCAAATTTACTGACTGCTGTTAGTAACTACAAAGAGTGTGCTTTGATCTGTGTGAATGATCCGAATTGTTCATCATTTAACGTTGCTTCTTCTCCGCGGTTGGATGGTAAATTTCTCTGCGAGTCGTTAAATAAAGACAAGTATACTGCAAGTCCTGAAGAGCTAACGAACTCACAGGAATATCACTACTACAGTATAAAGGTATTTCGAAATATATCAATATAATTGTTTTTACCTCATTTGCAGTGTTAGAGGTGATCTCATTGCATAACTTTCTTTAATCCTGACCTACTAATTTGAGAAGAGTTTAACAGCATTAAAAAACACATTTTCTGTCATTAAACCTTTTGAGTAAATTTTCGTTCAAATAAATGCAATTTCAATATAATTTTTGTTTAGTTCATTTGCCTAAAAATCAAAAATCTAATTTTTTTTTTCGCGGAGGCAAATTTTTTTTGCTTGCATGATGTCCATAGGACCGGGAAAACAGTTTGCAGCCCTCTCAATGGTCTAATGCTTCAATAGTCATCTTTTCATGCCGAATTGATTTTTTTTTCTTTAAGCTGTGATATTTTTGCTTATCCTCTCGTCCCAAAGGAAAAACAAAATAAAAACGACTCTCCAACAAAAGTTATTCAAAGTAACTTAGTTTATGCAGCCTTCTGCGCCATTTATCAAACAAGTTTACTTAATTAAAACATAAGCATACACTGGAAAAAAGGATAGGGTTCAAACTTAACGAAGGAATTTTATTACAGTTTCAAAAAAGGAAAAGAAAAGAAATTCATTCTAAAGAATACCCACTTATTAATGTATTCCATGACAGTGTCATTGGTCACGCTTACTGGAACAAATTTCGGTATATACTCAATACATCAAGGCTCCTCTTGTGTATGGATTTTGTTTTGTCTCTTTGTTTTATTTTGTATTGTGTTTCCTTTTCGTATTATTTTTTTTTTACTTTTTATTTTTTATTTTTTAGATTTTTTAATTTGGGCATTCCAGCACTTTGCAAAGAAGACAAAATAAACTGAAAGATTTTTATTCCAATCGTTGAATTGAAATTAGTTTATCGAGCAAATAATTTGTCATTTGATACCTTTATTTGTGCCGGTTTTGGAAAAAGATGAGCTAGTCCAGTGGCCAGCGAGCTGACTTGTCTGGGCTTAGAAACCTCACTTCCGCAGTGTCTTTCTTCGTGTAGAAGTATGATGAATATTGTGTGCTGTTGATATGGAGTCCACTAAAACTGGGGTCGGTTTCTATTACTGATCATCTCCGGCTACAGAAATAATACCTGTCGGCAATAATCGATAGACAGTGAGGGCCTGACCAGCATCCGCGTATTAACAATTAATACATTCATAAACATTTTTTTTTAGACATCATGCTCAAGCTTTCCGTGTCAAAACGAAGCAACTTGTGTTCCGGATTACGTTACCAACCAATATCACTGTAGCTGTGCTCCAGGTTACGCAGGAAACTTCTGCGAAATAGGTATGGTAAATGTTGGTTGCACACATTGTTTTAGATTCGAGATGCACGGTTGTCAAGCCATAGGTCCATTAAACACTAAGCACACGGGAAAGGGGAGAGGCTTATTGATTCTTGGGGCTTCCACACTGGAAGACTTATTAGCTAAACTGCATGACATTCTGATATTGCATATTATTACCTTTTATTGTTCTAGGAAAATGAAGAAAATGGTAGCATCATTTTTACGCCCCGTGTTTTAATTTCAGAGATTTTGTTTAGAGTCAGGGGGGAAGGGTGGCGGGAGAAAATAAGGATGGGAAGTAAGAGTTTTATAGAAATAGAGCGGCTTCATCCCGTCACCCGTTCGCCCGTTCGCCCGTTCGCCCGTTCATCCATTCCTTCGCTCCTGTTTGTGAACTCCTTTGGGAACAAAACTCTCACTTGAAAATTTGACGATTGACCGGGCAATCGCTCCTTAATTTTGTTTATTTATTTACTTTTTTTGATTAGAGCCGACATACAAATAAACTAATGTTGTAATACTATACGCTTCGCAGCTCTGAAGTCATGCAACCAAGTCTACAGCACGATCGGGTAGGTTACCTGAAGTAGTCACGGTTACTTTTTGCACATGGTTTACTTTATGGTTTATGCGGAGGTACCTTTTTTAAAAACAATAAAACAGTAAAAAAGAAAGAGATACCTTAAGAAATGATCGATGGAGTTTTTCTAAAAGTAGTTGAAATTACTATCTTTTGGATATTACATTCTTTGAAAGTTTAATTGATTTTGCGATTTTTGATCTTGCAGCTCATCAAGTCAGCTTAGAACACTGATCATTGATGGACAGCAAACTGCCGTTTACTGTCATATGGGAAATTTTGGATGTGGGAATGGCGGATGGACTACTGTCATGAAGGTTGATGGCGCTAAGGTATGACAATCATCGGGGCCCTAGAAAATCATTGCTTAATATAAGTTATGAATTTGCCCTGAAACAACTGGGTATAGTTGTAAATACTAATAAGAGGTATATTTCCAATTTCTATCAGAGTACTTTCAACAACGACGCTAACTACTGGACAAATAAAGATTCTTACAACCTTGCTGGAGGACAAACGGGATTCGATTCACAAGAAACCAAGCTACCAACCTATTGGGATACACCTTTCACCAAGATCTGTCTCGGTATGAAGATAGGCTCTCAGAAAAGATTTACTTTGATCAACAAGCAAGCCAGTTCGTTTCATTCGCTCATCGCTCAAGGACAATACCTCGCCACCTCACTCGGACGTAACACCTGGAAATGGTTAATTGGTTCGCAATCTTCTATGCAGCATTATTGCAACAAAGAAGGTTTTAATGTTGCTGCTGGCGAGAATAATGAGCAAAAAATTCGAATTGGTATCTTTGCTAACCAGGAGGATGACTGCACAACGCCAGACTCTAAGATAGGCTTCGGTATGGGGGGAAGTTCTAGCACCAACACATGTGGAAACGTAGCCAACGGTGAATTCAGCCCGGATAATGGTGGCAAAAACATTAGAGCTGTAGGATATATCTTAGTACAGTAAAGAGGAAAATTACCCCCTGAGAAGCCAATAGCTTTTCGCGCGAGTTAATTTTTTGCTCGTTTTCTTTATAAGTTTTACCCACAAGGGTCTGAATCAGTTAAGAAGGGTGACTTTATTCCATATATTGACAATATTAGTCTGCGACAGTTGTGGTAGGCAGTGTCTTATTCTTTGAGTATTTCGTTAATTACCAATACGGTATTCTCTTCCAAGATGCTGAAAATATGTACAAACTCTACGATAATTATAAACATGAACGTATAAAGTATATGAACTGTTTTAGTTAGCGTCAAAGCATGGTTTACCCTGTCTGTTCAAAGTTTTCTACCAAGCAAATCTCAGTTTAGAAAGCATACATTTTAATTCTTCATCTTAAATGTCATTGTGCATTAAATCTCAAGGTTAAGAAAAGTTTTTAATACCTTCTATCTATATACTTAATTTGCTTATTATACAGTTATCCAGAACAAGCGAATAAATTTAAACGGAGATTGACTTCACACAGAACCAATGTTAAATCTTGCCCGAATTTAATTATTCTGAAGAAAATATCGCATCACGGTGTGTTGTCAAATAATCGCCTGGGCGCTTACTTAAAATGTCGGCTTAAAGGATAGGAAGTGGGCAATAATTACAAGGAAGGTGCTCAATAACAGAGGGCACTTATTAAGAAAGCGCAGTCGTAGGGAAAAAATGAAAAGAACAAGCGACAAACATTAAGGAAGTCTGCAAGCGCATAGAGATAGAAGTGACTGGAACAGAGAAGAGATTTTCTCCTGAACTGATTCAGCTGTAGTTGTAGCTTGAAAACTTGTCAATATATTGGCAGGTTTTCCTTGTAGCCTTACTATTAAAGAAAGTGAGGGAATAAGGGTGGTGGAGGGGAGAGGGGGGGGGGGAAATTAGGAGGCGCTTAATAGTATGAGGGGGGCATTAGTTTGATACTATGTCCAAGAGTTTGGCGCTTATTTGGGAGAAGGTGCCTATTAGAGCGTGGGTGCTTATACGAGGAAATGAGGTAAACCCGTGCCATCTATCAGAGGGCGCGAACAAAGAAAATGTTAAAAACAAGCCCGACGTTTTTTCTTCAAAACTGGTTATAGAGCGGGGCAGTGTTAGCACCTGGGACTAAGACCAACCCCTCCTCTACTTCGCATGGTCATTAAAAAGTGCTTTGGGATAGCACAAAGCTCGTGGAGAAAGTGAACAAGGATTGGAATAAAAAGAAGAACGAGAGCAAATGTAGCCTGGAAACAATTGGTTATTGAAACGAGCTAACACCGGCTCGTTCTTCAGTCTGACGAAAAGCCTTGCCTAAAAAAACTGGTTTTACTTTACTTTGAACTGGTACAGGTGTGTGTGAGAAGGTCAGCGAGGTCTAAGTTAAAGACGTCATTGATACACTCGGCTGTGCACCAAAATGCCATCTATGATCTCATTATCACTAAACATATGCTAGGTGACATTTAATTTATTATTAATCACATGATAAATGTAATGGCACACGCATTTTGATTGGTTCTTCCTTATGATTTACAAACGCATAGTTAACTTTACCATCAACATCATTTTGCTCTGTTACATAATTTAAAACAAACAGATTCCATGTTGTCGTGAGTCTGTACAATAACAGATCATACAAGACGACAAGTGGTATGAACTTTGGCAACACACACGGCTATCCATACCGCATTGCGACGTGATCTGTGACCTATTCCTGCAGAGAGACACTGTAACATGTTAACTATCAAACAACAACTCTGATGCTCAACCACTTAGCCACAGAGACTCTATTGTGAGCGAGGGCCATTACGAATTTCATACGTGACACGTGTCCTACATACTTCTACTGTACTGCTAAGATCAGCAATGCCAATCAATAGCGTCGTGTTTGTAAAATAAAATAAGACAGATGGGTACTCAGATCGAATGTTTGAGGTTTGATTCCTCACGGGGATTCAGGATTTTTTCTTTGTCCCTCGCTCCTGACAAAACGAAAAACATATTTTTCAATTTCTTTACTTCGCTCAAATCTTACCATCTCCCCTATCCTATTTACAACATGCAGCATAGATAGACAACAAATCAATGCATATCAACTGCAGGTTACTGCAGAAAGATTTAAATTAAAAAGACTGTAGAGACACTACATACGTAATTGAAAATCAAAGCTGGGAAAAGATTTTTTCTGTAGCTAGATGAAACAGAAAAAAGAAAACCTTTAAGTGCACCTAATTAATCTTGAGTTTTAAGAAAATGTGTTTACTTTATTTTCATTTTTTTACATTACGTTCTCTTGGTTTTATTTAGCCCTATTTGACAGCTACGTATTTTCTACATGTGAGCATTAGGTCGATCGATTAGGACTATTCTTTTCTACTTGAAAAGAAAATGGACATGTTTTAAGTGGTGCGATTGAATATTTCGAAAGCCCCTCGCAAGTCATATGTTGGTTCCTTCGAGCAGCTGAGGTGGTAGCTGTATTAAAAATTCCTTAGTCACTGCACCAGTATATATCCCATTGCTTTTATGTTTTGATTGCCGTTATCACCACCGTGCTTGGCTACATTTCCACACGCGTTCGATTTCTTAGGTTGCCCCCATGAACCAAATCCGAGCCTGGAGTCACAAGATGAGCAACTTTGCTCATTGTTACTAACGATGCCGATTCGTGCTCGAGAACCTGCATCACTACTGCACCTGACATTAAATCCCTCCTTGTTACAATTTTGCTGTAGGGACGCTTGTGAACCAATTAAGGTCTTCCATTTATTACGACCCAATGACAGAATTCGGTATTGCCCGTCACCAATCAATGACAAGAGGGAACTTGCGTTCTTGTTGATTACAATAAATTTAGTCTGATTACCGATCCTCATGCCGAGGCAGATCTTGTTGAAGGGCGTGTTCCAGTAGCTTGGTAACTTGGTCTGTTCTGAGTCAAACCCAGTCATTCCTCCTTGGATGTTATATTCCTTTGTATTCTCCCAGTAACTGGACATATAATCAAAGGTTTCCTGGAAGATAATGTAAGATCATATCTTACAAATGTAGCCTTGCTGTGCTTTTACAGCATGAAGTCACCGAATTATCATTACCCCTCCAGGATAGATGTCAGTCTATACCAGGTTCCCCCTCCTTCCAGCAATTCGTCTGCTTGACAACTTGTTTGCTGGTACCCGAGTTATAGTACTCCTTACTGGAAAGAGGCAATGTGGCGTCTCGCATTCAAATATTGAAATGATTGAACTAGTCCTGAAACCTTCACTTATAAACTTATAAATTATGTGCTCAGAGCGCTAACTACTAGGCTAAGACGTCTCTCGTAGTCTGTAGGAAAAAGAAGAAGGACAAATCTGAAACAGGAGAGCATTAAGAAATGAACTAATGAATGAAAAAACCGTGCCTATATGTTGTAACAATTTGTTTCAGTCTTGGAATATACCTGTAAGAGTACAAATGCAGTGAACATCCAGTTAAGGTGTTCATTTAGTAAATAATGAAGCATCAAGCTAAGAGGCTAAGCTCCCCTCTTCAACTGTTTGTCGAGAAGGAAGTCAAACCAGGTCATTGATTTGTTTAAGTAACTTAATAATGTGTCAGTGATGATAAACTAGCAAGTGCCTGATCAGATGTTACTAATGCTTGGAGGATACTGGGTGAATGCTGCCTGAGATAATATCCAAGTTTTTTCATCGCCAGCCTTGGAAAAAAAAAATTTTTTAGCCAAATTTTTTTAATACTATTTTAAATCATACATTACTCCCATTGATCTTCATGACAGGCGTCCACCCTCCATCTCCACATCCAAAATCTCCCATTTGACAGAGAATGGGAAGTCGACGTGAACCAAAGCACAGAGATACCAACTGACTCACGTTTGACCTGCGAATGAACGGTCTTCCTTGAATACAGCTGAGATTTAAGGTTTGAGTGAGTTGTTATTTTCATTGTATATTCTATGTATAGCATACCAGTTTTTTTTTCTTTTCTTTTTTTTTTTGCTGAATAACTAGACTAACGTAAACGTATTTGCAAGTTCACTATTATATTAATCGTGTAGTTCTTCAATTAATCAATCAATCCTTATTAAAAAGAAAAAAAAAGTTAGAACGACCACAAAAATTGATAAATACTCGCAACTGAGTTTTCGCAGTTGCACCAGAACTCAATTTAGGCTTCTTTGGTCGAACGGTCGAGGAAAATAATTGTAAAAGGAGCACGCTCAAAATATCACACAGCTGAGGCTAAATTATGAAAAGAGACCAGCACAGTGCCTTCCTCTTACCTTTGAGCATCATACACTTCTTGGCATGACTGTAAAGCTGAAAATGAGGGAAAGAAGCGACAAGTTAAAAAAGTCGGTCGTACCATTCTATCTCTTTCTAAATATCTAATTATACAGAGAAAATTGCAAGAACTATCGCATCCTTCTAAGCCAGATGCAAGAGAGACGTTTCTTAATTTTCGATTATCAAAGCACCCTCGTTACCTTTTTCGCAATATTTTCCAACAAATCCTATATTGCAGAGACATTTAGAGCCATCCCCTCCATGGTTTTCCTGACATGTTCCTCCGTTTTGGCAAGGCGCAGAAGTACAAGAAAACGGAAACTGAAACTGAAAGGGAAATTTGATATAGATAATTGCTGCAAAAAATGCAAAGAATTAAAACGGTTTACCGAGGTTTCAGGGAAAGATCTCAAATAAACATCTCCCTTCAAAATCAAAAACAATTTCATTTTGAAAGCAGAACTCTAAAATAAGAAATGAATCCTGGCGCATCCTACCGAGAAGTGATGCCAACTCTTGTTTCCGCTGTACTGGCTGGCATCTTTGTATTTATCAGAAGAAAGTAACTCGCACCATAGCTTTCCAACAGCTCCTCGAAGTACAGCTACGTTTATGGAAAGGCACAAAGGGTTACTAAGGCATTCAAATGTGCAGTCAAAAAAGTCGTATACGGAAAAAGTTCTAAGTTTAGACACATTTAGATAGTGGAGTTTCTCTTTTTTAAATAGACCCTGTTGAAATGTTCGAGGAGCTCCGGTCTTCGAAATGCAGTCTCCTGTTGTGAAAAAAAAAAGAAAGACGTTATTAGCATCATTATTATCTACTGAATTTTTCTCTACTGTGAGAACTCAAGTTGAAGGAATCGAATGACACAGGATGGTTTTGACTTGTTTTTTATTGACCTGATAACTTCCTCCTTGGCCAACAGTGACGCACAGAAGGACCCCTGCCCGCACTTCCAGGTAACGTTTATGAGACAGACTTCACCGATATAAAGAACTCAACGTACTAAACGATTTTGTTCGATGCGAAAAAAAAAACCCGCTTTCAACATTTTACGCCCATTTCTGTCAAAACAGATACCCACAACTGAATTAAAACCTCAAGTCATGGCTCTATGAACTCTTTCGACAACAAAATGCAATAATTCTTGTCCATTTGTAACCGTACTTCTTTATTTCGAAGTTTTTCTTTAAGTTTTTTTTTATTATTATTATTATCTTGCCTGAGAATTCAAACTAATAGCTATATAGACATTTATGCCAGAATTGTGTACTAATTATGCTAATTATACTAATGTTGCCCATGTCATATATGCTTCAATGAAAATGGAGACTTGATTATAAGCTGATACAGGAAAAAGAATTACTGAAAGCTGCTTGACATGCAGCATAACCTGGAAGATAAAATCTTGTAGAGTGAAGATTTTTTTTTCTGAAGGATATATTTTGGATTTTGTTCGATAACGTCGAAAAGGACCATTTCTTCAAAACGGCAAATTTCATTTGTATCCATATCATCATATCTGTAGAACCCTGCCTAAAACAAATTACTCATCTATTTAATTATTTTGGGATGCGAGTGTTAGCCTAATTTTATTCAAGGCGAAATGGAACTACTGTGAAAAATCTAACATGGTTTTAAAATTTTTATCCTTTCCAAAATTACGTGAGAAAATCATTTATCACTACCTACCTTGAATAGTAGCCAAATTGCCGTAAACGAAAACTTCCAAGAAAGAAAATACCCCGAACAGGATAAACACCGAGTATCTGCATCGTTTCATAGTGGAACTTTGGTCGATTTTTCGAGGAAACCTTGTTGAAATTATAACGTTCGTTATTTTTTTCGCTTTTTGTTGGCTTTACCGGTTAATTGCTGCAAATCCCTATGTATTAACTGGTTTTTGTATTCACCTCGCTGCGTGTCTAAACTGGTGGCCACATCATTTCTCAGATTAAGAGCTTTTGGGTCCTAAATGATAAACATGAATTATTTATTTCAAAACTGGTGCTTTGATAAGGATCTTTTCATTGAGGAAATAATAAACATTTTTGGCGAAAATGTATTTTGCACGATTACAATAGAAGCTATTAGCGTCCTTCAAAGATTAATTCGTATCTCTTTCTTATTCTGTTGACGGCATGGCTCTACAAAATCAATATAATTGTGTTTAACGCAACGACTAAGGATAGAGACACAAAAAACGGAAATATGATAACGTTGACCGTAGAATATCAATGACTAACGAACCAAACCAAATGGATAAAGAGATAGAAAATCACATGGAGGTAACCATATTGAACTATCGCATTCTTAAAATCAGCTTCAATAACAATGTACTTTTTTGAAAAAAAAAAAAGGGGGGAAATTTTATCTCGTTAAGGAAGAACGTTGGCAAAAGCGAAAGATGCTTTATCAAAGCTTCAACTGACTGATCAGATTGACTCTCTAACGGCAAAACTACAAACTGACAATTGAACTTTTGAGTTCCCACACAAAAGTTACCACAAACACCGCTGCATGTCTGCTTTGCATAAATCTCTTTTTTAGTCTTACTCGCGTTTCCTTTTCTGTTTCATTAAATCCTAATCGAGCGATTCTGTTTTCGTTGTTTATTCCGTTTGCACAATTTTTATAATCTGCTCTCACGTCTTTGTTAAGGACTCTATCTTTGAAATCCGTTTGTTTGCCATAATCGGCGAGGACGTATGACATTTTACAATGGTGTCATTTATTGTAGTGATTTTGGTGTTTTTTCCACATAAAATAATACTTCAGATAAGGACGAGATCCTTTTTTTTTCTTTTTTTGAATAATTTGGCAAATGCAAATTGCCTGCCACGACGACTTCCATTACTATTTCTTCATTTTGCGAATATAATGTCTACCTTTTCGAAGTTTGAGCCTCTACTCGGTACAAAAGATTTGGAAAGACGGTATTTGGCGGGCTTTGAATTTACGGATCAGTTTTTGAAGGGGAGTTGAATTGTAAAGAAGGCCTTTGATATTTCTCGATGATAATGAAACGGTTTACACTTTACTAACGCACAAATAACCATTATAGTTCCGTTATAGATAGTTAAAATTAAACTTAACATTCGGAAACTTGAAACCAATGATTTTCATGTACTCTGGAGTAACATTCAAAGTAAGGGAATTGATAATCATTTTTATTTGAGCTGTCATCTTATATCTAATATCAGTGCTGTATTTTCAATTACACAAGACAATCAATCTTTTTGCTTTGTCGTAAATAGCTGAGATAAATGATGCATAAATCAAGATAATAGAACACATCTACAATTTCTATTTATTCAGCTTTACTTTCGGCTTACTGACGTGCCACCTGGTCTACAGCTAAATTAAATTAAATTTCATTATTTTCTTTCCTGAAGCGCTTCGAGCAATATTACAGAAACACAATGACACAATATTACTTTTAGCATATTGAGAGTTCGTCGCAAGTGGATTTTATCGTATCGTGTCATTATTTTGCTTGATGCTGTTGCCGTTAAAACTGGCTATGAAGATCGTGATTTCAAAGATGTACACGGTGGCGAAATTCGATATTTTCTTCGTATTTCTATTTTTCCAAGCGAACTTCAGCTGTTCGTCAGGTCAGTGATAATAACGATTGTTTATTAAAACGGAAGGGAAGAAAACGATAGCCGATCACGATCACGATAGCCTTAGACCAGTAAAGCCGAAGACAATGATTAATCTTTTGATCGTATCCTATACAGATACATGTAAGGCATAAGCGAAGCAACACTGCAGATCATGGTCAAACAAAAATATAACATACACGGTGAAAACGAGTCGGAATTGCATGGCGCGTGTTATTAATAGCTCTTTGCTCATACTCTTCTCCTAAGCAGACGCAAATAACCTCAATAAGCTTAAATTTTCTAACTAGCAACCTCATCGTACTACCGATTTTGGATTAGATATAGCATAAACTTGATATTTGTCTTACTTATCTTCTCTTCAGAAAATTTTTGTGAACGCCTATTTTCAAAAACCGAGTACCATTACTTGGATGTTCCACATTTTGGAACAACGAAGGTACATGACGAGCTTGCTTGCGTTTTTCAATGCCTCAGGAGCCAAAGATGTCTTTCAGTAAACATGGCCACCTCTGAGGAAGCAAATGGAAACCTTTGGTGTGAGTTGCTGTCGTCTGTAAAGGACAGGAATGTCAAAGAGTTTAAAGAAAACAAGAGTTCGCATCACTTTTCCATTATGGTATGATTGCTTACGTGATATTTCATAACGAACGAATTTTTAGTATTATTTTACAAAGAGTCGTTCATGGCTTAGACTTTTCAAAGTCGCCCTTCTGTGAGGGTGGCTTGATGAAAAAGGTGTCTAATGGCGAATTGTACAATAATTGTGTCTTTACATACCGCGTAAACGGCACCGTTGTAATTTTAAGGTGAAGTTCATCGTGTAACACAGCGTTTTGATAACGTCTTGATTCTTTTACGTCAATATGGACCAAAATAAACAGAAAATAACTGGGTCAAACAATTTCATGTCACGTCAGTAAACAAAGGAGATTTGACCTATCTCTTCAAGATGCTATCGGAACATTATGAGCCTTTTTGAACTGTATTTTTTGGGAACGGTACTTTAAGCAGGTAGTAATATAAAACATAATTGGTGAGAATCGAAGAAACTGCGAGTTTTCGAAGAAATTTGAAGCGAGATTCATCGCGATTTGATTTCCTCCTAAATACTTCCGATTTATCGTAAAGCTCCTCGTAAATTATTGTTTGCTTTTGGTGATATATTGCAGTAACTCGGCTCAACGACAAAATATCGCATCAGGGCTAAATTTTCGGAAATTACTTTCATGCAGTCAAGCTGATTAACTTTTTTTTCATTTCAGTCAACTTGCCCATCCTCGAGGTGTCTCAACAGAGGCACCTGTCTATTAAATGACATTGGAAATGATCCATTTGAATGCCTTTGCGAGGAAGGTTATGTGGGAAAATACTGCAATACAAGTTAGTTATAAAGCTTTGTACCAAAGTGCTTCATCAGATCATCCCTATAGATATATCAATGAGGTTTTTAAGCAGAAATAGGATACTTACGGGGCTCTCTTAAAAGTAATACAAGCCTTAATATAATTAAGAGAGAGTTATATCAAAGTTACCTGCCCTGGATGATTTTGATATCCTATCATTTTAATGTATAAATAAGAAATTACTACTTCATTCAAGCTTTTTATGATATCTGGCTTAAATGTGCTACGATTCGGGTACGGACTTAAATTCATGAACAGCTGCTGCTCTGGTAATCCGAAAAACAAAAGGCAATGACAAGTAAACAGAAAAAAAACGGCTGGGATATCTAAAAAAGGGTAAGTCCAGTTACTATGCAATATTTAAATTGGTGGCTTCACAAATTTCGAACATTTTGGCAATTCTTTGCAATCTCAAAATGCAGTTAATGTCTTAATTTCAAATATATAAAAGGATGATTGAGAAAACCACTAAGGCAATAAACTTTTTCTTCACTTTCAGTTGCGAAGTCATGCAAAGAGCTTAGTGTAGCTTACAAGTGAGTTTTATTCTAGCTAGCCCCCCCCCCCCCCTGCCTATCCTAAATTTGTTGTAACACAGAAGTACAACGCCTAGGGAAAAGTAAATTTAACTTCTCACCAGTCTTTTTTTTATTATCATTATTATTATTATAATTTTTTTTAAATTCCTACTTGTTGTTTAATATAGATTTTCAACCTTGTATACATGTTTACCAGAGAAGAATTTTTGCATTTACTCTCAAAAAGGGAGTTTTACCTGATCGTTATTGATGTCCTTAGTGGCTATGCCTGCACTTGCGTTCCCAAAGACAACAAGAACGAAATGCAAAAAAGCTCGTGGCTAATAAGCATAAGAAAATCAGTAAAAATTCAGGGACGCAGCTTACTCTCCAAGCAAGTTCTGGAATGTATGAGTATAAGAAAAGAATGTGAAATGCAAACGAAGAAAGCTCCTTTTGACCCAGGATGTTTACATGTACCTTGTCTTTTGCATAGTTTAAACTTGAATCGACTGGTCACGCTTCACTTTGACTCCAAAGCAATCTCCATTTACTGTCACACTGGAGATTTCGGGTGTGGAGATGGAGCATGGACGCCAGTCATGAAGATTGACGGCAGCAAGGTATGGTTTTAATTCATCTTGTGCGTAACGAAACTAACGTTCGATCAGTCAAAACGTGAGCCAGAAAAACCAGATAAGATAGAGCTAATCAAGATTTGCATGCTCTTTTTTTTGTGTCAAACAAGTACGCTGCCCATCGAAACAATAAAATATCCATAAATGTAGCAACTGCAGCCATTTAAATGGAACACAGCCAAACGAGTCACGACAACAGATGAAATTACCCTATTAACGTTAGTTATGGCCTCTGCAAAGTTTTCTTAGTTGTTAAGTTTTTGAAAGACAAGATTAACCTGGATTAGGGTCCTTATCAATTTTCATTTTTGACAATTTTAACTCAAACATTCGAGACAGCTCGGACCTTAAACAAAAAAATCGTGGCAAAACTGGCTTAAAAATAAAGGATATTTCAAAAGTAGCTCCAGCTTGACAATGCACGCCCTTCATGAAACATGTAGAACCTTTAAGTCCTAAAATGGAAAGCAGCTCTTTATGTTTTGCCTCTCTTGTAGTGCTGTGATTTTAAGATTGGTTTATTTGTGAGAATTAATTTAATCAATGCATTCCGGACGAGGTTTGAGCGGGTGTGCTAAACTAACGATTGATTGGAGATGTCCTCGTCATCTCCAAAAGTATTCACATTAGTTACCAAATTTACTCAAAATGATTTTAATATCATTTTAGAGCACCTTTCACTACAGCTCAAGCTACTGGACGGATAAAAATGAATACAGCGTCTTGGGAGGAGCAACTAGATTTGATTCACTAGAGACCAAGCTACCGACCTACTGGAACACACCCTTTTCAAAGATCTGTCTTGGTATGAAGATTGGGCAACAGCTCAACTTTATCGTCATCGAGAGGCAGGCTGACTCTCTGTACTCACTGATCGCTGACGGGCAATATCGCAACACATCACTGGGTCGTGAGAAGTGGAAATTGCTGATTGGTTCACAAGCCTCCTTACAGTACCATTGTGATAAGGAAGGGTTCAACGCTGTTTGTAGCTGGAGTGAAAGGTCCAAAGCTAGAATTGGTATCTTGAGTAACAATGAAGATCTTTGCTCCAGTTGTGATTCTAGAATCGGCTTTGGGACGGGAGGGACTCCGGATGACTCTAACACATGCGGAAATTCCGCAGTGTACCTAACAGATAACGGTAAAAAACTCATCAAGGCCATGGGATATATCTTGGTTCAGTGACATGTAAACGTCGAAAAAACACAATTTTTTAGCAATGTAAATATTTAATATTAAGGCGATCTTCGTATTCGTTTCATGATCCGCGGTTCAAATATATGCTATTTATTTATTCACAGTCATTTATTCATCACTTCACAGATTTATTACGAACCAAAATAATGACTAGCTCTTAATTGGCTTGTTAGCTCATTTGGTAGAGCACTGCACCGGTGCCGCACGAACTTGAATTTTTTTTCAGGCATTATTATTACTACTGCTTAAGTACTGCTCATTATTGTGAAGATCGCTTTCGTATTCATTTCTTAATAAGCAGTTCATATATATGATTTTTATTTATTCATACAGTCAGTGTAGAATTATGTTGGCAACTAAGCTACCCAGGCCACGTCAATGGAGATTTATCGCTTTCGCAAATTTAATGTTTCATACTGATCTTACCTCTATTGTCCCTTAGTCGCCAGTTACCTTATGAAAAAATCATAAAACGGATATAACTGGAGACACTCAAACGGGCCCTTGTCGTCGTCAATTTATTTTATTCTGAATCGGAATTGGTGTGTTTATATTTGTGGAAAAGGGAAAACAGCAGGAAGAAAAAAGAGAAGAAAAAAAAACCAGCCATAGTGACTGAGTTTACGAATGTGCATTCAACTCTCATGCTTCTGCCCCTTCCTCCGTTTTCCCGCCTCTATCATCTGGTTAGGTGCGCAAAGTATTTTAGGTTGATGATCTGTAATAGTTGCTCCGTTATTTCGTATTTGGGGTTTTCCTGGGTTTTCCCCAGAAAAAATGGCTCATTGCGTAGCTTTCGAGTGTAGTAATCAGGCAAAAACCAAGCAAGATCCCAAGCTTCGCTCGTTTTGCTTCCACAAGGACAACAGTTTACGACGCGCATGGATCCATGCTGTTGGAAAGACATCTCCTCCAAAGATTCCCGTCTGTGTTCGGATCATTGCGGAGGCAATTGCTACTATAAATCATGCCTAATGGAAGTAAGGATAGCTTTGCTTACAGGATAATGACTGGATAGGCATTTGATAACAGAGGCCCTGCAACCATGACTCTTTAGTAACTCAGAGTGCTTTGAGCACCCAGCAAGATGGCGGACGCGGGAAGTTCGACCTTGCCGTGAGGCGGAAGAAAATTAACTAGGTTAGAGGAATAATTCTAATTATCGAGCAAATTTTTCTATTTCACAGTCTAGTGTTATAGGTATGCATATTCCTGTAAGATGAAGAAAACGAAGGGTAGAAGCTGTATATGGAGATTTTACATAAAAAAAGATAAAATAAAATGGACAAGAGAAGAAAAATTCACGATTTTTAGGAATTTAAAGGTTGGGCAAGTATATTCCAAGAATATTCCAAGAATGAAACGAAAAGCACCCTTTTGAAGAAGAAATACAGGATTGAGACCTCACGGTTACCAATTTTAGACAGAAAATTATAGTTAGCGTTTTAGTTCAAGAGAAGACCCCGTGTGATCAAGATCGTTTTTGAATAGAAGACAAGTTAGACTGGTCATCCCCGATAAAGTAATCAAGATCCGCGAACGTTGGCAAGCAATAACTTGTTTTGTGATTATGTTATCTAGCTCGTAGTTGTTACTCAAAGCGAAATTTATCGCTCGTTTTTACCTTTCTTTTAGTTCCTTTAATTGCCACGCGCTCGTTTCCAAAATCGAGTTTATTCTTAAGCTATGATCACAATACTCAGGTGATTTCTTTACGAAATAATTTCAGTTGACCGCTTCGATATAATAAGGCCCCAAGGAATAGGGAAGGGATAAAGAAAGAAAACATCCCATATTGCTTTGGTATTCATCGCATGCGCGTGTATCAACCCGGGAATCGAATTTGCAACTCTAGTTTGAAAAGAAACATTTACAGAGGGTATTAGCATTAACAGGTGATATTATTTTAGAGATTAATCCATTATTACATTATTTTTTTTAGTGATATGTGCAACATGAAATTTACAACAAAGATGAGCGTTAAGCCGCACTTCAAGATATCGATATAGTTTTCCTCATCTAAGAATTTACCATTTATTGATAGACTAAGCTTATGATTTTTTCCTGTCTAAATTAGTTTAGATTTTCTTACGTTATATCTAATTCCTTTTAATTAGCGGGAGCCCAAGCTATTCTTGATTCTCGAAGGATCCTTATAAACCTAACAATCTGTAAAAGTTTGAGATAAATTGATGAGATGGAATGTATCACACCTGCCTGGTCCTCTCTTACACAAACTCTTGAGTCCTGGCTTGTGTGCTTTTCCGACACAACTAATCAAATTGTTCTCCTTAAATGTTAAAACATTATTTCAATGGAGTTGGTATTTTCAGCCAACTCTGCCCACGAGACCAAAAAAAATCATTCATTGTATCACCAGGCTCTAATATTACCATCTCTCTTTTTCTATTTACTCACACTAGGGCAAACGACATTTCATATCCTAGAAGAATGCAGGACAAGTGAATCAATTTTTTACCACATAATTAATTCTCTTTATCTCAGTAGCAGAGCATTGGAGCGCGTAAAACGGAGGTCTTTGATTCGAATCTTGGCAATGGAATCAGAAGTTTTTCTTTGTACGTTATTCGAGCAAAACACTCTAGTTGTCTTTTGTACGTCATCTCCCGACTACTTGGTGTCGATGTTATTGCATGTGACTACAAATTATGGTTATCGTTGCCGTTGTTGTTATCATGAACATTATCGTAATAACCATCGTAATAAACAACTTTGTTACATCCAAAAATCACAGGTGTTCCGTGCAATCTAATTGGCTTTCCGCAGTGCGAATCGCGCTATATATATATATTTGGCGTAACGAATGACTACTAATTTTTTTTTCTGTAAACAGCTGGTTTGTAATATTACACCATAAAAAGTCGGTAAGATAACATGTAAAGAGTAGCTAAAACCAAAAATGTTTATTGTGTTTTTTTCGAGCGTGGGACAAAGAAAGCAATCTGAGGCCATGTGAGGAGTCGAATAAAAGGCCTACGGGTTTCGTACTTAGACGCTCTGCCTCTGACAAACCAAAAACTCTCTGGTGAGCCTAGCAATTACCAGGTTGAAATGTGACACGCGCCTTGCGTACTATCAAGATGAGCAATTTTGTAAGGTTAGTGTGAATAAATATACTGAGGGAGATGGATGATGATCCCGGTAAGAATATGACGAAAGTTGTTTTTCGTCCCGTGAGCAGAGTTGAATGAAAATCCTACGTCTTTTGGGAAAACATGATATACAGAGAACATTCTGATTAAGATTGCCACGGGAAAGCATTGAAACCATGCCTGAAGCTCCCTCCATGGAAGCGACGTCTTCGGACGGAAAACACGACAAAATGTTTCCAATTCGCACGAGAATACGGACAAAACTTTCTTTCTCAACGCCTTAGCATTGTTATTTAGTGTAACGCACACGGAGCTCCACTTAAAAACAATAGCAAAACCTTGTTCCCTTATTAAAATTTCGAACCGATTTACATTTTCATTTTGTTTATCGTTTCCGAATTGTGTTCATGAAGTGCGTCCCGACTTACATGTTTTGCTGCAGCCCAGTTTAAAAGCTGTCTTTAAGTTAGAGAGCTATTTTTAATATCATATTAGTTCTTTCAAGTGGCCTTTTTGTTAATGGTGAACAAGTTGTATTTTCTTTGTCCAAGGAGTGAGTCCAGTTCTAGTAAGATGACAAGGTCTAAGATAAAACAAACCACAATAAGAAACTCGATAAGTGCTTGTTTAATTTGAGTAAAACTACGATAAGGTTCAATTTACGAAAACAATGGAGCCAAAGTTTATTTTACAGCTATGCTGTGATTCACCGTGGTTTTAATCTACGTCCTCATTTATTTGTAACTCTCGAGTCGATGGTCGCTTGGCTCTTTTGTCTCTTCATCTTGCATCATCTGTGTACACTTCAACCGTCGCGCAATCTGGCAGACCTTCCTTTCGCGCTTAAGTCTCAGCTTTCCATTACACTACGAAGGAAGAGAGATACATTTCATGACATACAGATTCAGAAATACATTCCGTTTTCAAAGTTTAAATTACTTTTAAGGGTTTATGGTTAATGAGCAGCTCAGTTTTAGTTTGACTCACTCTCAGGATAACGCGACGAAGGGTTAACTGGATCTATATGAGATGAATTTACCAGCCTACATTGGGGCTGTGTATTTTCACGTACATACCACACTCCCTCCCGGACATGATAATCCTATGCCGCCAGATCCTTGGATAAGGAGCACAGAGAGCAGAAACAGAATACTGAACGTAACTCTTGCTTCCATCGCCTTGTGAAGTTTCATTCAGGTTATGGTGCCTGGTTGGGTCACTTTGATGCTGCAGAAACGTAACTGGGCTTTTATGGAGTAAACAGCGTTGAACACGTGTATCGTTGTTTGTTAAGCAACGAACCAATTTTGATCACTTCCGCTCTTGGCATAAAAATAGGATAATAAGTTCTAAGTAATTAGGCATCTAGGTGACGGCCGCAAATGTATGATATACCTAATGTACTCTAGACAAATCACATTGATAATGATTCAGTTCAGGGTGGATCAAATCATCTCTGATGCGGTTGTCTTTTTCCTTTTACCTATCCACCTGTGCTCTGCATTTGGTTAATGCACAGCTCGATTTTAGTTTTACTCACTCTACTCCTCTCAGGATAACACGGCGAAGGGTTTACTGGATCTACATGAACTGAATTTACCAACCTGCATTGCAGCCGTACATTTCCACGATACATACCACACTTCCTATTGGACATGATAATCCTTTGCCGTCAGATCCTTGGATAAGGAGCACGGAGAGCAGGAAGAGAATACTTAACGTCACTCTTGCTTGGATAATGAGTTTTAAGTAATTAGGCATCTTCCTGGTTACTCGTCGGTAAAGGTTGACGGCCGCAAATGTATGATATACCTAATGTACTCTAAAAACAATTACACTGATAATGATTCAGTTCAGGTTGGATGAAATCATCTCTGACCCAGCTGTGTTTTTCCTTTTACCTATCCACCTGTGTTCTGCTGCATTCTGATTGAGACGTCGAAACGTGAGTAATTAAGTATTATAGGAGTTGGCGGTACGATATCACAAAGTGATCGCGTAAAAAAACGCCAACTCTCTATACTACTTTACATATTTTGGAAATTATTTGACGAGATCATTTCATGAAATCATCGGGATGTTAGAATAGTTTTTTGAATAATATATATTTTTCTATACTATAGGAGATTAGCGATATGATCTCACATCATTTTCCCATTGCATGACTTTATGTTTCAATGCTTTCCTGGTATTGTGTGACATTCTCGGAAAAACAGGAAGAAGTTATCAGTTTTTGACTAAATGCTCAGACACAAAAAAAGTGGTTTCCCACGCGTCGGAATTGATATAGTAGTTCCCCACGCCTCGGAATTGGTATAGTGGTCTCCCACGCATCGGAACTGATTAAGAGGTTTCCCACGTGTCAGAATTGATATTGTGGTTTCCCACGCGTGGGAATTGATGGTGTGTATGACAATGTTTAGGAATTGTGGATCTAAAAGAATCTCATATAATGGTTTATAAAATGTTCAGCGAAATGCGCGCGCCGTGATTGGTCAAAACGAGCTCATCATATTTCCATAAAGCACGGGCCTTACGTCACACGAGTTCAGCGTTGAGATATAATGCACGTAAGCCTACGTCACCGGTCCAAGCGCGTGCAATTCACGGTACACTTTATGAAAGAAATAAAAACACTTGTTCCTCGAGCATTGTGGAGTTCTATAAGCACTTGGGAATTTTTAGGAACACTCGAGAAGTGCCAGAAGCACTCGCCTTCGGCTCGTACTTCTTCGCACTTCTCTCGTGTTCTTTTAAAATTCACGCGTATGGATATGGGATAGCAAATGAGTACATCGATTACATTGAAAACAAATCTTAAATTATGAGAAAATCAATTTATCATCGAAAGCATCACATTCAGAATGCAATCTTTGACATAAGGAAAACAAATACAATATACAAATATCAACGAATAATGAAAATAAGGTATTACAGGTTTTTTCAAAGATCGAGAGTGTGTTACCTCAGATTAATGGTGATCGCAAACTGAAGATCAATATTAAGTTTATTTTAAATCGAATATTAAAAATGATGAAATTACAATTCAAAAATATACCAATGCCCGAATCAAAAAAGAACATTAGCATTTTATAAGTAATATTGAAGTAGAATTCAAACGCTAATCGATAATGATATCAAAACAATTATTCAGAGATAACTTTTTGTGAATACTCGTTATTCTATTTGTCAACCAGAGGAAACAGATGGTCGTGGCACTGGTCGAGTCGCTTTCATCAGACGATGCATCAAGAAGCAAAGGAACACCAATGCTGGACCAAAGAGCGTTGCTTCTTCGTGGGATTGAAGAGGTGCAATAATCTGTTCTTTCTGTTTTTCGGTTAAAAGGTTCCTGTGTGTGATAAATTGATCAAGTTCATTCTAAGGAATAAGGGAAACCACCTCTCTGGCTCGTTTTCTGAGTCATTAGATGTATATAATATATGTTACTTTATTTTCAATCACCATTAAACAAATTTTACTTTATGTGCATCACAAAACAGATTTAAGCCCTCAGAACAGCATTGCCACTGATTTCTTCCTAATGCAAAATAAGAGCATACAAACTGAAAGTAGCATTTGGAGCTTTAGACATTGTATATTTGGGTTCAAGTTTGGTTGATCCACTCAGCAGTACCGTCCGTCTACCGGTCACGCCGATGCAGAAGGATTATGACGTCTTCCCTATGACAAGGAACCCTCCTGGAGAGACCGAACAGTTCTTCTTCTTAGACTTGGGTAAATTGCCTGTTGATGCATCAGATATCAGCAGGGGCACTACAAGGTGTTATCAAGAGTTTTGGAGTAAACCCTCTCAGGTTGGCCAGATTATGTAGCTGATGAGGAACTCAAACCGTATTTTATCCGTAGAACTGCGCTTACTGCTCGGCAGACCGAGGATGCGTCTCGTGGGGATGCGTGTTATCATTCCAACCTCATTAAGGAACAGGCTGATGCTAAAATTATATGAATAGCACTCATGTATTGTCGCTATGAAATCTATTGCCCGAAGTTACATCTAAAGGAATAAAGAAAATCGCCATAAAGACAGACATCAAATATGAAGTCTATAAAAATGTATTATTCAATAACAAATAAATGCATCATAAAATGAAAATCATCAGAAGTCAAAATCATCAGCTTGGAAGTTATGAAATCAATAAAGTGTCATTCAGCTGTTTTGATGATAAAAGATATACGTACATATTCACGAAAAATGGGTAACATCTTACGCTTCTCGTAATTACAAAATCCAAAAGTAAACGTTACTTCTTTTTCAATGTTAGATCGAAGATCATGATTGTATCATATAAGGCGTCGCCTTTTGCTAAACGTGATGCTCTCCTCTTTAACCAATCAAACGCTCAACTGAGCCGTTAAATACCTTTTTTATAAACAGTGTCGTATACCATTAATCCCGACGCGTTGGACGCTTCTGCATCAATTCCGACGCTATTCATATAAATGAAGAATGAGGGAATACCGTGGATCGGTACTCAAACATTCTGGGAAAGGCCTTAAACTTTGCATTATACAAAACAACTTATCTTTGCACAATAGAGAAATACCAGGAGTTGGTACGAATCTGATTTATGTACCGTAAATTACCTTAAATAGAATAGCCAGGCACTTAAACAACAGGTAAATTAACATCTATCATCTAACATTTAACGCCATTTATGATCAATGAATAAAGAGGGTAAGTTTCTAAAGAAACCGTGCTGCGGCGTCGGTGGGAGTGTATATCAGGGTAAGTTAGTGTTATCAACTGAGTTCAAAACGAAAATTAGCCACCGTAAAGAGTTAGAAGGCTGACGTTTCGAGCAATAGCCCTTCGTCAGAGCGATTGGAGGAATTGTGGGTTGTCTGTGGGTTTATATGCAGAAAATGGAGCTACGCTATTAATGGGGATACGGTGACGTGAACACAAGAATAAATTAGTTAAATGAAAAGCGCTCGTTGACACCGTAGGGATTAAGAGTGCCGACTTCGAAGAATTTTTGTTCTTGAATTTTGCGGCTTTCCGAACGTCGTTGGGAAAGGCCGCAAGCTGCCATATGCTGCTTAGAATGATTGGGGAGAATGAAGTGTCTAGCGACTGGTTTGGATGCGTCCTTGTCATTTCTCTCTGCGTCGCGAAGGTATTTTCGGAATCGGTCACCTAATCGTCTTCCTGTTTCACCAATGTATAAATTTTTGCGATAAGTGCAATTTATGCAGGAAATGACATTGGCGGAGGTGCACGTAAAGTGATCAGTGATCTTAATGGATCTCTTGGGTCCGTGGCTCCAAATACATCTTAAAAGTCATCCTTTTTTTTACTCCAAGTAAATTGCTGATTCATAATTATGGTGACCAACGCTTCGTCCGGCTTTTTGCCAATATTACAGTGCTTAATGAACTTTTAGGTTTTAATGCAACTGTTTTAATTTTTTCCTCCGAATGAGTTCATATTCCCCTCGACAGACACAGAATTTTAGAATCAGACACTCAAGGCTAACTTCAAAAAATCATGTAGCAAATTTATGATAAAATTACAGACTCCTTCATTTAGCAGATATGAAAAATATGTCTCTTCTTAGTTTTTATCGCTAAGAACCATCTGTTTATCCTTCGAGAAGCTATGAATAATGAATAATCTCGCTTCGACTTCAAAACAGTTTAAAACCGAATTACGATTTCCATGAAACTTCAATGCATTAAGATGACGAGTTTCGGCGTTTAGTGCCGTGATGAAGACATTATTTGTTATTTAAGTGCCGCTCTCGCTAAGAGCGGTCCTTTCGACTGCCCGTCAGAAAAAATATTTTCTTTTATTTTTTGCCCATGAAAAGGGTTTGAGACACATGTTTCAAAAATAGTTTAGTTGTTCTTCAATTCTCTTTTTTTGCGTCGCCACAAGTCAAAAATGATTTTTGGCCAGACCACCCCAATGGACAGCGATCGAAAGTGTAAAATTCAAAGATTTTGTCCAGCAAGCAGCGACTGCAACAATGTAGCTCAAGTTACAAGATGTATTTTAGTTAGTTCACAGACAAAATACGAAAACTTCAGCTGAAATATTTTCATACCAGCGTGATCAGAGGAGACCCTTCTCTTCCACCTTAATTTGCATATCAAAAATTCACTACTTCGTACGAAAGAATTCTCAAAATGCAAGGGTTAATCGGGCCGTAAAAGCATATCAGCGCATAGTTTATACACCAATGAGGTCACAGATTGCCTCAAACCCGCGGGTATATCTCTAGCTTCCATCCACCAACTTCTTCAAAACAACACAAATCCATATGTTTGCTCAATTGCGCTCGTGTCAAAGACATTTGCATGATTCTGAAAATTGACCAAGATCTCCTTTTGACCGTTAAGTTAGTGGTATGTTCTAAACACCAGAACACCTGAGAGGACACTGGAAATGTAGTAAAAGTATTTTTTAGCATCAAGAGCAAAAAGAAGAATGTGAGGCAGTGAAAGGAGACTGAGTTTTCAACGCCATTTGTCGTAAAAGCTGCCACCAGCTGAACTCACTAAAATTTACCTGGAAGGTATTAACTTTCTTTTGTCGCGAAACTCGTGGATTATAAAGCTTTGAAACGAAGTCCGATGAATCCTGAAACTGGAGTTTGAGTCCATTGGTAAACTATGCTAGCTGGTCTCATGAGCAGATCAAGCTAACAAAACTGAGTGAAAACATCATCCTTAACGTTCTAGTAAAAATGGATGATAATTCACGTTCCAGTGCTTACTAAAGTATGTTTTTAATTCAAAACATGCGTATCGTTAATCCATACGAACTGGCATCCCGTCGGATGTTTCTTTTGCCCGACTCTAGACGTCATCGTAATTGTTAAGGTGTTATTTCGGATCCCTCAACAGTTAATAATCGTTAAAATTAGAAAATAAGATTGAGTTCGATGTAATAGTCTCCACTTTTGTTAAGACGTTGACATGAACGTTGATTTGCATCTTAAAATAAGCTGAGAGTTCCAATAGTTCAGAATAGAAACATTTTTACTTATCATAGGTTTTACGAACGACTTGCAATACGAGTAGTTTCTTCGTTCTTGTTCAAAAACTGTTTAATGTTATTATTTTAGAATATCAGACTGAGTTATTTTTGTAACTGGACGCAATACTCTCCACTACTGTTATGAAGTTTCGTACCAATGTTAATTCGCATCAGAAGAAGCAAAGATTTATTGTAACAATTTCAATAGTTCGAATGCAGTAGTTTGTTCACATCTAATTTTTGCATATACTGACGACTCGCTATAACGAATGCGGTAGAATTGCAACGAAATGGCTGGTCTTTTTAACTCGTGAATTGCGCGCATGCGCATGTGGAGAATGGCACTCACTCGCTCGCTCGCTCGCTCGATTGTTTGATTCCTGTAAACTTTTTTTCGGTTTTAGGCTTTTGAGTGCATTTGATAGTTTTTAGCGAGCAATAAACAAATGAAATGGCGACCTTTGTTGCTAAGAATAGTGGTGGGGTGAAAAAGAAGACAATGATAATCTTAAAATAGTTTTTTTTTCATTTTAGTTTCAACAAGCGGCGCCAGCGACTGGCTGGCATGCAAGGATTCACACTGAAATAACAGAAAAACCTTCGTTTTTCATAAAATTGTAATTTACAATTCTTAAACTTGAAAACAATCTGAAGATCATTGATTGAAAATATCACTTACTGCGAAGTGCTGGGAGTTTACAGATGTTCAAAAGCTTTTTCTGTTATGGCGTGAGATTGAGGACAAAATCGATCATTACGTTCCGTATCGTGTGTTTTTCCTGTGTGAAGCAACTAAAGATACCGGCGACTGACGAAATTACAAGTTAACATGAAAATGAAATAACACCTAAACAAACAATTTTAGCTACCGATATTCAGTGAATTTTTAAAGAACAATTTTCTTTTAAGTTTCAAGACAATTTGGAGATTCAAAATAAATATAGGTGCTAAAATGCGAAAGTTATACACCACAAAATTGATAAATAGGCCTGAAATGATATTCTATCTTGTTCTTGATTACACGTTGCCTAGCACGTGACCAAAATCTACCCAGGCGGAGATCCAAAACGACGGTGGCAGTCTTGGCTTATTTATATCACCCAAAACTCGTTCCCGTTTGTCTCATTTGATAAAGAGGGAATCGTTAATGTCTTCATTAAGACAGTATTGCCTTGATTTTCTAATATTTACAATGATAGACAGTAAATTTCACTTTTCACCCACATTTACTTCCAACCTTTTCTTTTGAACCAGAAACACAAATGATGTACGTTTAAAACACATGACATCATCTACCCTTGTCAAATGTAATAGCATGATCATTTCAATTGTAATGCCTTCTTATCCCAGCGTTACTTTGTTTCTTTGCTACATTAGCGAACACTGAACTACTGCTCGTACTCTATATGACAATCGACTACAAAAATTTCCTAAACCAGATAACATTAAACATAATTAAAAAAATCATGTGTCAATTCACGAGTTTGCTCACAGAGCACTTTGATTTTTTTACCTTTATTGAAGAAATGTTGTGTTGTGGTTGATGCTACACTGGTTTGCAGATTTAAATTTTGAATGTAACCGAAGAAGTTACAATTCATAGACCCAACGTTTCGACACTCCTGTCAAGTGCTTTCATCTGGGGTGATCTAAACGCTGCAAGAAGAGGTCCTTTTATATGATCACTAATTAGCGGCCTTTTTTCTGACGAGGTGTAAATAGGCGTCAGGAAGCAAACCGTCATCGTCACGATTTAAATCGTGACGATGACGGTTTGCTTCCTGACGCCTTTAAATTTAAAGGAACGTGGGCGGAGTTGATATGCCAAGCCTCCAAACTAAGGCGCTGGTGGTAACGCCGATAAGTGGTGATAATTTTAGAATTATCCCACCCAGTTGTATGGTTAGTTAGGCATGTTTGCTCCGATAAAGCTGAATTTTCCTTTTTGCAAAGGAAAACCGCTTTTTGGTGCTCTTTTAACCGTGTATGGTCGTACAATTAACCAAATTTTTTCGGCTGGATGGGTTACTACTATTTCGTATAGTTATGGGACTACGCTGGAGCTCTGCTATTAAGTCAACGGTTCCTCGCGAAATCAAACACCGCGTAACACAACGCGTGACGCTTTCATGAATAAATACTTGTGTGTCCTAGAGTTAATCTTTCGCCTTTTTCGAGATTTGAGCTTGGGACGCCTCTGCTCAAAGTCCTTCATTGTAGCAAGATAGAATTCCGTGAGCTACATTATTGCAGTCAAAAAACCTCACCTCAGCACCCCGGGGTTGTAAGATTGCATGTAAACGCGTTTTATTTTTCGACCACGGCTAGGTGGGTTACCTCACTTACCTGGGGTCGCCCACCTCCATGTAAACAGCCCCTAACTTGTAGCATGATAGAATTCCTTGAGCTACATTGTTGCAGTCGCTACGCGCTGGACAAAATCTTTGAAATTTACACTTTCGATGGCTGTCCACTGGGGTGGTCTGGCCAAAAATCATTTTTGGCCTGTGGCGACGCAAAAAAAGGGAGTTGGAGAACAACTAAACTATTTTTGAAACATGTTACCTAAACTCTTTTCATGGGCAAAAGAAAAAGGAAAACTTTTTTTCTGACGGGAGTCGAGAGGATCGCTCTTAGCGAGAGCAGCACTTGATAACGATGGTCTACAACGCTCTCAAGCCTAAAAATAAAACCGATCTCTGATAAGGAATACACGCCGGACTGGGGGAAACTAGGGCAACGAAAGACGAAAACTTGAAAAAAAAAAACGAGGACTGAAGATGATTTTTGCAACATTTATGGTATAAAATAACTAAAACAAGCGAAAAAAGAGAGAAAAATATTCTCCCGCAAAAACAGGACGTAGCGAAGAAAGAAACATTGCTCCCGGAGATATTTTGATATCATGTACTAATTTAATACATATATTTCGCATGCATGTTCGTTTCGCTTTCGCCTATATTTAACTGACTCACTTTGCCGAGCTGAGACGTCGGATATTAGACTCGGTTTTTACCTATCAAGTGCAGAAATCGTGAGCCGCTGTACAATGTATGATTAACCTGAGCTTTTCCGGTTTCGTGTCGTTTTCCTTCGCTAAGTTTAAGTGCAGGTGATCACTGCCCTAAACGTCCACGCAATTTGTTTTAAAAGCGTCTTTCAATTTAGAATTTTGTTCAATATGTATATGATAGACCGAGCGTTGCCTTTGCGTTTCCACGCTATGCCGCACGCAGAGGAAATCTTATGAACTAGGAGCCAGAAATTTTGAAAACGGAGAAATAGTTATTCAACGATTGTTTAAAGGGAAGTTAGTGTTTTGCTCCCGAGCTAGATAGAAATCAAATGAAACGACCCGTTCGGTGTTTATTTACTCGAGCATTTGCTTTTGCTTTAGAGTTACATGTGAATTTTTTCGAAATCTTCAATAAATTGCTCAAAATCCTCTTTGTAGCTCTTAAGTTGCTGACCGCTTTGGCCTATGACTTCGTCTCGTCGCAGGATGTATTCCCAATCCAACCATCGAACAATCGTGCAAAAGCATTTTTAATTTCGCTCGTTTCCTTCAGCTTTTCGCGACTGCATGACAAAGAAAGAAAAATCATTTGCAAATAATCCATAACTAATCGCAAGACAATTAGTTTTTGATCATCTTATATTCATATACTCTATACTCTCTCTTCATATACTCTTCCATTTGCTTAATTTCATTTTGTTTTGAGGAGTGGAGAAACATTAACTTTAATTTTTTAAAATCATTTCACTGTAAGTTACCGCAAAATGAGTCTTGGGAAACTACTTTAAGTTCGCCAGAAGAAGTCAGGTGAGAAACAGAATACAGAATACCACATTTGTTTCCATCACTCTGATGCGTCTCACTCGGATGATGATGGTAGCTACTTGATTCAGTTGGCTTCGGAAGGAAAGTGCCGCGCGCATTTTTAGAGTGAAGATGAGTTTAACGTAGTTATTGGCTGAATCGAAAATTTATTTTATTAAAATTAATATATTCAATTTAGCAGTTTTCGGAAACAAATACAGAATAAGATTTAGCATTTACCAAATGTAGAAAACTAAAGGTCGCTCTTCGATCTTTCATCTTCAGAAAACATCTGTTTAAACTTCCTCTGACAAGAAAGGATCCATTTTCAGGCTTTGGTGTCAAAATTAAAAAGGTTTTCGGTTTCTCAAAAACCATCATGCGTGTCGGTGAGTAGTTATCGGTTTAACGTAGTTATTGGCTGAATCGAAAATTTCTTTTATTAGAATTAATATATTCAATTTAGCAGTTATCAGAAACAAATACAGAATAAGATTTAACGCTTACCAAATGTAGAAAACTAAAGGTCGCTCTTCGATCGTTCATCTTCAGAAAACATCTGTTTAAACTTCCTCTGACAAGAAAGGATCCATTTTCAGGCTTTGATGTCAAAATTAAAAAGGTTTTCGGTTTCTCAAAAACCCTCATGCGCGTCGGTGAGTAAATAAAAACAATAACTTGGTAGTAAATTGATAACGCTATCAAATATAGCTTGATAACGCTGTTTGTATTTAGTCGTTTTTTTTGCTCAGACTGAGGGATGACACTCAAAATGACAACCTTAAAAAAATGAATGACAGATGTTAAACTATCTTGATCTACTTTTTTTGATAATCACCTCATTGTTTGTAAATCAACTCAGCTAAGTAGCTGATGGAAGACGGTATCTTCAAACAGAGTAAGTGGTAACTCTGCCTCAAATAACAAGATCTGCGAATAGCATTTTTTCTCCAATATAACACTTTTAATGGAGCGATTCGAATTAAGACTAGCTAAGAGCAAATGTTCTCACAAACTTAAATAAAGCAACGAAAGCAAGGAACTTTCACTAAAAAGAATATGTTCTGAATTGTTCATGGTTTTATATTTTTTCAAAATTTGTTATTGATTTCCTTTCCATTTTATAAATAATGACGCACTTTAGCGAACCGAGTCGTATACCGTTATATTGCAAGTCGGCAAATGGACGATAATTGCGTGTAAGTCTGTCGAGGAAAAAAAATTTCGTAAACTAAATTCGGAGAATAAAGCAAGAAGTAACTTATTTCTTTTCTGTCTCGTAAGAAATTGTTACCCTAAGTTTCTCCGCGTATTTTCGTTTTTTTTTTTCTTAAGGTTCGCTAAGCATCAGTTTTTTTTTAACTGAGTAGATCTCGTTCTACAGGAAGACGACTTATTTTCTGAACAGCGACTGAAATTGTAACTGAGCACGCTGCTGTGTCTTGGGTAACTTCAGGTAGAATGCAAGGAGAAGAAGTGAGCGAGGCTTTATCTCAATAAGGATAAAGAAAAAAATGGTCAAAATTGTAATTTGCTGCTTCGAATAATTTTATTTGTTACATGAGTCATAATGAAAAACGATATCACTCCCTTTTCTACAACAAGATCTTGTCATTACCGCCCACGTTGAACATATATGCTACTGAGCACGATGCCTTCATCGTGACCGGGTGGATCAACATGGGTTTTGCGCTTTTTCCAAAGGCTTTCCATAATTTGCCTTACTTGGCACAGGTTTGGCTTGCCTTATTAAAATGGAAAAACCGAAAACCACTGTCACTGAACAACATAGTGTCTGAACTTAAAACAGGGCCTTTTATAATTTTGATTCATCAGGAAAGTTGAAAGCAGGTTTTTTCCTTTGGTTTTTTTTGGTTCTTTTGGTTTTTGTTTTTTTATTCATTTATTTTGTATGAGGGACCGGTTTTGCTAGCCTTATTAAAATGTACGAACCCGAGACCAAACAAATAAGAGACTCGTTCAACGTTTATTTACTTCATTAATTAAAAAACACAAGCAAAACACGCCGGCTATGGAGCTCAAAATTCCTTCATAAAGTCAGACATTAAACCAAGTTAAAGTTACATTAATTTTCAGCGTCGTTGTATATTAGTGGGATTCTTAACGAGTCTCAACTTGCTGGCCCCTCAGGTGTGCGTCCTCATCTAGCAGGATCTGTTTGCAATCGAGTTGTCGAGCAATGGAGCAGTTTGCTCGTTGCGTACGTTTGATGTGGAAGGGTGGTACAGAGGGTTTTTATAGTGGAAAGATCTTGGATCATCTGCACTCTAAGTGACATGCCACGCCCACAATGAAAAAGAAATGCCGCAGGTAAGACTATATCTTCATGCTAGAAAAAGTTTTTAGCATACAGCTGAACGGGATCAAATTCGTAGCAGCCTTGATGGTGACATAAAAATTTTTATAATTAACCCAAAGAGCAAACCAGAAAAGTGATATTTGCGTGGACTCTCCTCTCGCTACTCCTTTTGTTTGTTTGTTTTCTTTTAGTTCCTTTTTTTCTTCTTTTTTTTTTCATTATCACACGCTTTTAAGTCCTTCCTTCACTTTTAGTGTGTCGTTTTTTGTTAGTTGTTCAAAAGAACTTGATACAACACTTCTTCGACATAATGGAAAAAAATTGAAAAAAGTTTTCTTTCATCTGGATCAGAATTTGCATGTTATTCCAACTAACTTGTCTTAAAAAATACCAATTGACGACTTACTTAATGAAATTAAACGTTTTGTTTATGCGCGTGCCAAAGTCTAATTGCACTTCAGTTTAGACAATTATTCACTTAAATCGCTTGTTTCGACCATGCAGAAGGAAATTGGCGAAGAGCGTGATCAGTGCAAGTTTTCACTTTACCCGAGCTTTGAACTGGTCCCCTTCGTGGACAAACTGTGAACGGGAGAAAGGACTCAGCTTAAACAAAAGAAGGAATGAAATTTGCTCATTCTTCCACCTGCTTTATCTGATCAACATCAAGAAGCAAACTTCTTTAGGTCAATTCAGGTATAATTTGAATCAAACTCCCATGCCGCTCCTGTTTTGTAAACCTTTGAATTGAAGGGTTCGGCCAAGCTATGCAGAAGAAACTTTGGCGAACCAGCATGATCCGCGTGTGAGTTAAAAAATTCAGTCATTATTATTCTTAAGCCGAGTTGCTAACAACTTCTTCTTAGTGGTTCAAACACGAACGCACAAAAGAAAGAAAAAATAAATTTTCTATCTTTTTTGTGCATTGGATCACCTCCAGGCCCAGCACAACGCTCAAGTTAGCCGTGTCATTTCATTCGAAGTACCCAACTCAGGGAGCTGCATTTGATTCGGTTCTTCAAACACGATTAAAACATGCGATGCAACATAAATGGTGTGGCAGAATCAGTCTCTAACTTTATTATAGCGGAGCTCACAGAGCGTAGCCCCATAATTATACAAAATAGCAGTAACCCATCAAGCCGAAAAAATTTGGATGTACGACCGTACGACCGTACAAGGTGCTACTTTTAACATGTGTGGTCAACTGTACCGCGGGCACGCCAACGCCACGGCTTTGTTCAGTAGTCCAGTGGTCAGTGCACTGGGCTCCGAGTCGGACGACGCGGGTTCTAGTCCTGGCCGAGGCAAGGCGTTGTGCCCTTGAGACGTGCGGGAAAAAAAAAAAAGAGCTCCGCTTTTTGGCTAGGCTAAATCTATATATTAGAACAACACATCCATGGTTATTTTTGGGTAACTTATGAGCTGCAACAGGGGAAACGGGTGGAATGTACATGAGCAAGTTAATCTCCTTCCAATATTCCCTTTGTTTACGTGGGAAAATGAAAAAAAAAAGAAGTTATCGTGGTTCCTACTGTCTTTAAATATTTTTTTAGACGTTGTCAATGTCGCCTCAGTTCAATGACATTTTTGCAGTGTATACCGATGTTTCTATTCTCGTGATGTAGCGTAGACATGTTTAATTCGTAAACAAAATTCTGAGAATAAAGCACCAAGTAAATTATTTCCTTTTTGTCTTGTAAAATGAATGGAAAACATGCTAACTAATGCTCTTTTCGAATAACAGTGAGCATGTAGCTACTTCGCTTCTGAGTAGAATAAAAAAATGAAAGAATGATTCTTTTAATAAAAATTTGGTCTCGAAATATTTCTTGATTGTTTTTGCTTTGTCCTCAACTCGTAGTTTTCGGGTAGAATACAATTACCTGGGAAACCCGACACTGCTGTAATAAAAAACTCCTATTTTCGAGCAAAACTCGTGTCCGCAAGCTGTGTTTTAAAAGAATTGGTTCATGTTTTAGCTGTGGGTATATTGAGCTCTGGATGCACTCGAGTTACTCTCGGCTGCAGCTCGAGCAACTCTTTCGCTTCTGTCATGTTCTCCAAACATCTCACGTGCATCCGTGCATCTTTTTTTGTTATTAAAAATTAATTTAGGAGGGAAAAAAACCTCTTCACAGAAATTGACTCACTTGTATGCTTCAAATAGTTCTTTGCACGATGTTGCACCTGAAATTCAGCAGAAAAAGAAACGATATAAGGAGAAAGCCCCACTGTTATTGACTGTAAGACTCAAGTGGCGTAGCATCGACACGTAGGTAATGTTAGGTCGTTCTGCTCTGTCGTTTGTTGTGTATATGTCGGGAGTAGGTCGTTCGCATGGCACTAGCAGTTGTTAAAATCTGTTGACGGAGGTCTGTACTAAGTTATGGAGCCAGCTTTCCGGAGTCAGTCGTTGAAAGCAATTAGTGCTTTAAGTTAGACATTGCGCAGAATGACAGTGAAAAGTGCGGTTTGTGCTTCGATTATGTTCAGCAAAGTGATTGACGTCACACATAGCATAACTTTTACTTTTCTAACAAGACGAGGGCAACTAGTTTGCAACATGGCGGTCAGCTTGGTGGACGAAAACAAATACCTGGATCGTGTTATAATAATATGTTTGCCCTAAGTTTAAAACAGTATATGTAAAAAGGAGAAAAATTCTTCATTTTATATAATTACTTTTTTCACAATGTTGTCCAATATAGTCGTTTTTACAAAGACATGTGAACGTATCGTCCTGATAATTTGCCAGACATGTACCACCATTTTGACACGGCGCAGAAATACATTGCGACTGAAAAAACAAAATTATAAGCTTTTATATTCTCAGGTAATTTGATTTTATCAACTAAGTTGATAACGTAAATTGGCTTCAAGGATTTTTGAAGCTGACGTTTCGAGCGTTTTCCTTCGTCACAGTTTAGAGCTGACAGACAAAGGGCTAACACTCGAAAGTCAGCTTTGAAACTCCTTACGGTGGATTTGAATCTTTATGACATCAATGTAAGAAACGCATGTGAGAAAGTCAAATCCTTTTTTTATTAGAACAAATTGAAAATATTTTGATTGCTTGGCCTTTCTGGTTAGCAAAAGGAAAAATCACAGAACAAATTAACAGATTAAAAAAAGGAACGCAAAAGAAATCAAAACAAAGGAAGAGTTAAGTGGATCTGAA
This sequence comes from Pocillopora verrucosa, assembly GCF_036669915.1. NCBI lineage: Eukaryota > Metazoa > Cnidaria > Anthozoa > Scleractinia > Pocilloporidae > Pocillopora > Pocillopora verrucosa. The sequence continues at coordinate 14,386,513 of NC_089318.1, read as the reverse complement.
CCAAAAATTAAAATCATTTTGTTTCATTTTCTTATAATGTGTTTTTCAGGTTTCTCTCTCTTTTGGTATCTTGTTTTTTTGTTTCGGTTTTGTCTCGTTTTTTTCCTTCTGTTTTCTGTTTTTTTGTTGTTGTTGTTGTTGTTTATTTTTTTGTTTTGTATTTTTTGTTTGTTTTTCCTTGTCTGTTTTTTTTTTTACCTTTTTTATCATTATTTTTTTTTAATGCCGTTATTATGTTATTTTCACTGGAGTTTTCAAAAGTTTACCTTTCGGAGTAAATGATGCGAAGTCTGGTTTCCTTCGAACTTCTGGGAGTTTTGGTATTTATCAGAAAAGGGCAACTCGCACCAGATAGTTCCATCGGCTCCTGTGCTGCTCGCCAAGTTTACAGAAACGCATGACGGTAGACGAAGACAATTAAACGTACAGTCAAACACGTCCGTCACCAAAAACGTCCCAATCTTGTTAACATTCAGGTAATGGAACTTGTCTTTAACAAAGGCATGAGATAAATCTGTCACAACTACACAGAAACAAGAAAATGATGTGAGAGCTGCATCTGATTCATTGAATTAAAAGTGAAAAAAGTAACAGGTGATGAGTTTACTTTAAGTCCCCTTTCCCTCCCCCCCCCCCCGCAAAAAAAAAAGAAAAAAAAAACAACAGCAACAAGGTCACCATTCTGAAAACACCAACACCAGCACAAGGCAACATTGCAATGGGGGGAATGTGAGGGGGGGGGGGGGGTGGGGAGAAAAATGAAAGTTATAGAAAAAAACAAAAAGTAGTAGAGCGTGCCAAGACTTTTGCCACTTATTGTATGCTTGAAATTTTAAATTCTTCAAAGGATGGGGTCAATATCAGAATTTGCAAGTTTGTCAATCTTCCTTATATCTAGGTTTACATGTACAGGTCTGTATACAATTCACTTTAAGAAATCAGTGTTATTATACCTTCATCACAAGTTTGACCCCTGAATCCAGCTGTACACAAGCAGCGGTAACCTTTGTCGGTATAACCGCTTTGACAAATGGCGTTATTCTTGCAAGGATTCTCGACGCAAGCACTCTACAACGAATCGAACCATACAAAAAAAAACGAGGCTTCTTTTAGGCTGCTTGTATCAAAAATATATTTTCTTAGAGATCAGGCAATACAGACTTGCAAGGAAAAAAATTGAGGTTGTAATGAAACTTGCAGACCGACCATCAACCCACAAACCTGGGCAAAAATAGTTAAAAAAGAAAAATGAAAGGTTCACAGAGGTGATCGACGAGTTAAAACAGGGGAAAATAACGAAGACCTTCTTTTCTGTTATGAAGTGTTGACTCAGAGCCCTACTGGCTAAATTGCAGTTACCTCAGCCGCGTGATAGAAGTAGTTTTCCTCCTCAATCAAATCGCCTTCGTGTCCTTCGTGTGTAACATTATTCCATTCACATTTGTATTTCCTATTACCATCCACTCCTTTCTCAAGATTGATACTGACACAATCGGGTTCCATATAACACACTGTTTCGCAGAACTCCTTCACCATAACTTCAACGATGCGGATCACGTAGTTTTTATGACGTTTCCCGTCAAAAGCTTTTTTTTCTGGCCCGAACTCCAAATGACGGCATTGGTCCGCATCACAGAATTCTTAAGAGGTGAAGGGTTTCAGTAATGCGTTTTAGATTAACAACATTAAGAAATTAACAAATTAATGAAAAAACCGTGCCTATATATTGTAACAATTTGTTTCTGTCTTGGACTCTACCTGTAACAGTACAAATGCAGTGAACACCCAGGTAAGGTGTTCATTTAAGAGAAAACCATGATATCTGTAAATAATGAAGCATCAAGCTAAGAGGCTAAGCTCCCCTCTTCAACTGTTTGTCGAGAAGGAAGTCAAACCAGGTCATTGATTTTTTTAAGTTACTTAATAATGTGTCAGTGATGATAAACTAAAAAGTGCCTGATCAGATGTTTCTAATGCTAGGAGGATACTGGGTGAATGCTGCCTGAAATAATATCCACGTTTTTTCATCGCCAGCCTTGGAAAAACCGAACGGGGTGGGGGGGGGGGGGGAGGGGTAAGGGGTAAGATCCAAATGGACTAGACACCCAACTAATGCAATCAAGGAGAGTTTGTCTTACTGTTTGATTGTCCCTTAGCAATTTTTTTTTTAAGCCAAGAGTCTTTTAATACTATTTTAAATCATACATTACTCCCATTGGTCTTCATGACAGGCGTCCACCCTCCATTTCCACATCCAAAATCTCCCATTTGACAGAGAATGGGAAGTCGACGTGAACCAAAGCACAGAGATACCAACTGACTCACGTTTGACCTGCGAATGAACGGTCTTCCTTGAATACAGCTGAGATTTAAGCTTTGAGTAAGTTGTTATTTTTCATCGTATATTCCTTATATAGCATACAAGTTTTTTTTTCTTTTTTTTTTCTTTTTTTTTTTTTTGCTGAATAATTAGACTATCGTAAATGTATTTGCGAACAAGTTCATTATTATTTTAATCAGTTAGTTCTTCAATTAATCAATCAATCAATCCGTATTAAAAAGAAAAAAAAGTTAGAACGACCTCAAAAATTGATAAATACTCGCAACTGAGTTTTCGCAGTTGCACCAGAACTCAATTTTAGGCTTCTTTGGTCGAACGGCCGAAGAAAATAATTGTAAAAGGAGCATGCTCAATTTTAAAAAAATAATAATTTTTATTTTGAGCTGTCATCTTATATCTAATATCAGTGCTGTATTTTCAATTACAAAAGACAATCAATCGTTTTGCTTAGCCATAAATAGCTCAGATAAATGGTGCATAAATCAAGATAATGGGACACATCTACAATTTCTATTTATTCAGCTTTACTTTTGGCTTTCTGACCTGCCACCTGGTCTACAACTAAATTAAATTAAATTTCATTATTTTCTTTCCTGAAGCGCTTAGAGCAATATTACAGAAACACAATGACACAATATTACTTTTAGCATATTAAGGGTTCGTCGCAAGTGGATTGTATCGTATCGTGTCATTTTTTTTGCTTGATGCTGTTGCCGTTAAAACCGGCTATGAAGATCGTGATTTCAAAGATGTACACGGTGGCGAAGTGTGATATTTTCTTGATATTTCTATTTTTCAAAGCGAACTTCAGCTGCTCGTCAGGTCAGTGATAATAACAATTGTTTATTGAAACGGAAGGGAAGAAAAACACGATCACGATAGCCTTAGACCAGTAAAGCCGAAGACAATGATTAATCTTTTGATCGTATCCTATACAGATACATGTAAGGCATAAGCGAAGCAACACTGCAGATCATGGTCAAACAAAAATATAACATACACGGTGAAAACGAGTCGGAATTGCCAGGCGCGTGTTATTAATAGCTCTTTGCTCATACTCTTCTCCTGAGCAGACGCAAATAACCTCAATAAGCTTAAATTTTCTAACTAGCAACCTCATCGTACTACTAATTTTGGATTAGTTATAGCATAAACTTGATATTTGTCTTACTTATCTTCTCTTCAGATAATTTTTTTGAACGCCTATTTTCAAAAACCGAGTACCATTACTTAGATGTTCCACATTTTGGAACAACGAAGGTACATGACGAGCTTGCGTGCGTTTTTCAATGCCTCAGGAGCCAAAGATGTCTTTCAGTAAACATGGCCACCTCTGAGGAAGCAAATGGAAACCTTTGGTGTGAGTTGCTGTCGTCTGTAAAGGACAGGAATGTCAAAGAGTTTAAAGAAAACAAGAGTTCGCATCACTTTTCCATTATGGTATGATTGCTTACGTGATATTTCATAACGAACGAATTTTTAGTATTAGTTTACAAAGAGTCGTTAATGGCTTAGACTTTTCACAGTCGCCCTTCTGTGAGGGTGGTTTGATGAAAAAGGTGTCTAATGGCGAATTGTACAATAATTGTGTCTTTGCATACCGCGTAAACGGCACCGTTGTAATTTTAAGGTGAAGATCATTGTGTAACACAGCGTTTTGATAAAGTCTCGATTCTTTTTACGTCAATATGGACCAAAATAAACAAGAAATAACTCGGTCAAATAATTTCATGTCACGTCAGTAGACAAAGAAGATTTGACCTATCTCTTCAAGATGCTATCGGAACATTGTGAGACTTTTTGAACTGTATTTTTTGGGAACGGTACTTTAAGAAAGTAGTAATATAAAACATAACTGGTGAGAATCGAAGAAACTGCGAGTTTTCGAAGAAATTTGAAGCGAGATTCATCGCGATTTGATTTCCTCCTAAATACTTCCGATTTATCGTAAAGCTCCTCGTAAATTATTGTTTGCTTTTGGTGATATATTGCAGTAACTCGGCTCAACGACAAAATATCGCATCAGGGCTAAATTTTCGGAAATTACTTTCATGCATTCAAGCTGATTAACTTTGTTTTCATTTCAGTCGACTTGCCCATCCTCGAGGTGTCTCAACAGAGGCACCTGTCTATTAAATGACATTGGAAATGATCCATTTGAATGCCTTTGCGAGGAAGGTTATGTGGGAAAATACTGCAATACAAGTTAGTTGTAAAGCTTTATACCAAAGTGCTTCATCAGATCATCCCTATAGATATATCAATGAGGTTTTTAAGAAGAAATAGGATACTTACGGGGCTCTCTTAAAAGTAATACAAGTCTAAATATAATTTAGAGAGAGTTATATCAAAGTTACCTACCCTGGATGATTTTGATATCCTATCATTTAATGTATAAATAAGAAATTACTACTTCATTCAAGCTTTTTATGATATCTGGCTTAAATGTGCTACGATTCGGGTACGGACTTAAATTCATGAACAGCTGCTGCTCTGGTAATCCGAAAAACAAAAGGCAATGACAAGTAAACAGTGCTTTTTAATTATCATCTTTTGTTGTTGTTGCTTTTAATGGTTTTAAAAAAATGGCTGGGATATCTAAAAAAGGGTAAGTCCAGTTACTATGCAATATTTAAATTGGTGGCTTCACAAATTTCGAACATTTTGGCAATTCTTTGCAATCTCAAAATGCAGTTAATGTCTTAATTTCAAATATATAAAAGGATGATTGAGAAAACCACTAAGGCAATAAATTATTTCTTCACTTTCAGTTGCGAAGTCATGCAAAGAGCTCAGTGTAGCTTACAAGTGAGTTTTATTCTAGCTAGTCCCCCCCCTGCCTATCCTAAATTTGCTGTAACACAGAAGTACAACGCCTAGGGAAAAGTAAATTTAACTTCTCGCCAGTCTTTTTTTTATTATCATTATTATTATTATTATTTTTTTAAATTCCTATTTGTTTTTTTAATATAGATTTCCAACCTTGTATACATGTTTATCAGAGAGGAATTTTTGCATTTAATCTCAAAAAGGGAGTTTTACTTTATCGTTATTGATGTCCTTAGTAGCTATGCCTGCACTTGCGTTCCCAAAGACAACAAGAACGAAATGCAAAGAAGCTGGTGGCTAATAAGCATAAAAAAATCAGTAAAAATTCAGGGACGCAGCTTACTCTCCAAGCAAGTTCTGGAATGTATGAGTATAAGAAAAGAATGTGAAACGCAAACGAAGAAAGCTCCTTTTGATCCAGGATGTTTACATGTACCTTGTCTTTTGCATAGTTTAAACTTGAATCGACTAGTCACGCTTCACTTTGACTCCAAAGCAATCTCCATTTACTGTCACACTGGAGATTTCGGGTGTGGAGATGGAGCATGGACGCCAGTCATGAAGATTGACGGCAGCAAGGTACGGTTTTAATCCATTTTGTGCGTAACGAAACTAACGTTCGATCAGTCAAAACGTGAGCCAGAAAAACCAGATAAGATAGGGCTAATCAAGAATTGCACGCTAATTTTTGTGTCAAACAAGTACGCTGTCCACGGCAAGAATAAAATATCCAGAAATGTGGATAAAAATGGAACACAGCCAAACGAGTCACGACGACAAATGAAATTACCCTATTAACGTTAGTTATGGCCTTTGCAAAGTTTTCTTAGTTGTTAATTTTTTGAAAGACTAGATTAACCTGGGTTAGGATCCCTATCAATTCTCTCTCTCTCTTCTCTTGACAATTTGAACTCAAACATTCGAGACAGCTCGGACCTTAAACAAAAAAATCGTGGCGAAAGTGGCTTAAAAATAAAGGATATTTCAAAATTAGCTCCAGCTTGACAATGCACGCCCTTCATGAAACATGTAGAACCTTTGATGAGCATGTAGAAACGTTGATTGGAGATGTCCTCGCCATCTCCAAAAGTATTCCCATTAGTTACCAAATTTACTCAAAATGATTTTAATATTATTTTAGAGCACCTTTCACTACAGCTCAAGCTACTGGACGGATAAAAATGAATATAGCGTCTTGGGAGGAGCAACTGGATTTGATTCACTAGAAACCAAGCTACCGACCTACTGGAACACACCCTTTTCAAAGATCTGTCTTGGTATGAAGATTGGGCAACAGCTCAACTTTATTGTCATCGAGAGGCAGGCTGACTCTCTTTACTCACTGATCGCTGACGGGCAATATCGCAACACATCACTGGGTCGTGAGAAGTGGAAATTGCTGATTGGTTCACAAGGCTCCTTACAGTACCATTGTGATAAGGAAGGGTTCAACGCTGTTTGTAGCTGGAGTGAAAAGTCCAAAGCTAGAATTGGTATCTTGAGTAACAATGAAGATCTTTGCTCCAGTTGTGATTCCAGAATCGGATTTGGGACGGGAGGGACTCCGGATGACTCGAATACATGCGGAAACTCTGCAGTGTACCTAACAGATAACGGTGATAAACTCATCAAGGCCATGGGATATATCTTGGTTCAGTGACATGTACACGTCAAAAAAACACTTTTTTTGCAATATAAATATTATAAATAAAGGCGATCTTCATATTCGTTTCATAATCCGCGGTTCATATATATGCTATTTACTTATTCACAGTCATTTATTCATCACTTCACAGATTTACTACGAACCAAAATAATGACTAGCTCTCAGTTGGCTTGTTAGCTCATTTGGTAGAGCACTGCACCGGTGCCGCACGAACTTGAATTTTTTTTTAGTCATTATTATTACTACTGCTTAAGTACTGCTCATTACTGTGAAGATCGCTTTCGTATTCATTTCTTAATAAGCAGTTCACATATATGAATTTCATTTATTTATACAGTCAATGTAGAATTATGTTGGCAACTAAGATACCCAGGCCACGTCAGTGGAGATTTATCACTTTCGAAAATTTAATGTTTCATACTGATCTTGCCTCTATTGTCCCTTAGTCGCCAGTTACCTTATAGCTCATGAAAAAATCATAAAACGGATATAACTGGAGACACCCAGACGGGCCCTTGTCGTCGTCAATTTATTTTATTCTGAATCGGAATTGGTGTGTTTGTATTTGTGGAAAAGGGAAAACAGCAGAAAACAGAAAAAAAAAACAAATTAATTAACGAAAACGAAGAAAAAAAAACAAGCCATAGAGACTGAGTTTACGAATGTGCATTGCGCAACTCTCGTGCTTCTTCCCTTTCCTCCATTTTTCCCGCCTCTATCATCTTGTTAAAAGCGCAAAGCATTTTAAGTTGATGATCTGTAATAGTTGCTCCGTTATTTCGTATTTGGGGTTTTCCTGGGTTTTCCCCAGAAAAATGGCTCATTGCGTAGCTTTCGAGTGTGGTAATCAGGCAAAAACCAAGGAAGATCCCAAGCGTCGCTTTTTTTGCTTCCAAAAAGACAACAGTTTACGACGCGCATGGATCCATGCTGTTGGAAAGACATCTCTTCCAAAGATTCGCGTTTGTGTTCGGATCATTGCGGGGGCAATTGCTACCTTAAATCACGCCTAATGGAAGTAGGGATAGCTTTGCTTACAGGATAATGACTGGATAGGCATTTGATAACAGAGGCCCTGCAACCATGACTCCTTAGTAACTCAGAGTGCTTTGAGCACCCAGCAAGATGGCGGACGCGGGAAGTTCGACCTTGCCGTGAGGCCGAAGAAAGTTAATCAGGTTAGTGGAATAATTTTAATTATCGAGCAAATTTTTCTCTTCTACAGTCTAGTGTTATAGGTATGAATATTCCTGTAAGATGGAGCTGTATATGGAATTTTTACATAAAAAGAGATAAAGTAAAATGGACAAGAGAAGAAAAATTCACGATTTTCAGGAATTTAAAGGTAGGGCAAGCATATTCCAAGAGTGAAATGAAAAGCACCCTTTTGAAGAAGAAATACCGGATTGAGACCTCACGGGTAACACGGGTATCACCCCACACGGGTATCACCCCACGCTATTAAAGAAAATAATGAGGAATGGGTAAATAAGAGCGCAGTATAATTCGAAGTGTAACTGCTCCTGTTGAAGCTTCCGAGAAAAGCTGCGAAATGTTTTCTGGTTAGATTGACGCCCACGTGATTAGTTCTTTTTGGGCAGAAAATTATAGTTTGCATTTCAGTTCAAGATAAGACCCCGTGTGATCAAGATCGTTTTTGAATAGAAGACAAGTTAGACTGGTAATCCCCGATAAAGTAATCAAGACCCGCGAACGTTGATAAGCAATAACTTATTTTGTGATTATGTTCTCTAGCTCGTAGTTATTATTCAAAGCGAAATTTAACGCTCGTTCTTACCTTTCTTTTAGTTCCTTTAATTGCCACGGACTCGTTTCCAAAATCGAGTTCATTCTTAAGCTATAATCACAATACTTAGGTGATTTCTTTACGAAATAATTTCAGTTGACAACTTCGATATAATAAGGCCCCAAGTAATAGGGAAGGAATAAAGAAAGAAGAGATCCTATATTGCTTTGGTATTCATTGCATGCGCGTGTATCAACCCGGGAATCGAATTTGCAACTCTAGCTTGAAAAGAAATATTTACAGAGGGTATTAGCATTAACAGGTTATATTATTTTAGAGATTAACCCATTATTACATTTTTTTTTTTGGTGATACGTGCAACATGAAATTTGCAACAAAGATGAGCGTTAAGCCGCACTTCAAGATATTGAATATAGTTTTCCTCATTTAAGAATTTACCATTTATTGATAGACTAAGCTTATGATTTTTTCCTGTCTAAATACGTTTAGATATTCATACGTTGTATCTAATTCCTTTTTATTAGCGGGAGCTAAAGCTATTCTTCATTCTTGAAGGATCCTTATAAACCTGACAATCTGTAAAAGTTTGAGATAAATTGATGAGGTGGAATGTGTCACATATACACTTGCCTGGCCCTCTCTTACACAAACTCTTGAGTCCTGGCTTGTGTGCTTTTCCGACACAACTAACCAAATTGTTCTCTGTAACGGCCGACACAAGCGAAGCAAATTTCAACGACAGCTATGAGTTTCGCTGGTGAAGACGCACTATGAAGCGAGGATATATTTACAGAAAAGACTCGAATCGTTTTATTAGCGTAGTCGAGGTATCCAAGTAATTATCGCAAACTGAAATATGAAATTATAAGGAAGAAGCTGAGCTAAATTCTAAGATACGGACCAACATTCCAATCATTCCGATATAAAAGCAAGATCCCAAAAGACTAGCTAAAACTCGAAAACAAATTCACAAAAAGACTATCTTCAAGGATAAAGGAGAACCGCTTGCAAACGAATTCTAACAAAACTAATAACCGAGTGGGAAAAGCGAGCAGCTTGCTAACAAAGTATAAACAACGTAAGCCACGTGTTACAAGGTTGCAAAGAAACTGATATAAAAACTGGGCGAAACTACCGAAAGACTAGGTCTTTAAACAAGTACGAAGAGAAGGAACATAAGCACTTACATAACAGTCCCGCTTGTAAAAGTTCGACCAAAACGAACTTCGAGATAAGGTGGGCAAAAGGGCGCTTTTCGATAAACACGTCTTATCGTTAGCCCAACACAAGATAACTAACTAAAATGCGGTTCTGGGTGGAACTTAAAGATCACGTCCCTAATGGACAAACAGTAACGTCACTATTGCGGTTTAACACGTTTAACACGAAACAAACTTATAACAAATCAATGTCCGGTAGCAAAGGCGTGGCAGCCGTTACATTCTCCTTAAATGTTAAAACATTATTTCGATGGAGTTGGTATTTTCAGCCAACTCTGCCCACGAGACCAGAAAAAATAATTTATTGCATTACCAGGCTCTAATATTACCATCTCTCTTTTTCTATTTACTCACACTGGGGCAAACGGCATTTCACATCCTAGTAGAATGCAGGACAAGTGAATTAGTTTTTTACCACAGAATTCTCTTTATCTCAGTAGCAGAGCATTGGAGCGTACAAAACGGAGGTCTTTGATTCGAATCTTGGCAAGAGAATAAAAAGTTTTTCTTTGTTCGTTATTCGAGCAAAACACTCAAGTTATCCTTTGCACGTTATCTCCCGACTACTTGGTGTCGATGTAATTGCATGTGACTACAAATTATGGTTATCATTACCGTTATTGTTATCACGAACGTTATCGTAATCACCATCGTAATAAACATCTTTGTTACATCCAAAAATCACTGGTGTTCCGTGCAATCTAATTGGCTTTCCGCTGTGCGATTTATGTGATGAATCGCGCTATATATATATTTGGCGTAACGAATGACTACTAATTTTTTTTCTGTAAACAGCTGGTTTGTAATTTTACACCATAAAAAGTCGGTAAGACAACATGTAAAGACTAGCTAAAACCAAAAATGTTTATTGTGTTTTTTCGAGCGTGAGACAAAGAAAGCAATCTGAGGCCATGAGAGGAGTCGAATAAAAGGCCTACGTGTTTCGTACTCAGATACTCTGCCTATGGAAACCAAAAATTCTCTGGTGAGCCTGGCAATTACCAGGTTGAAATGTGACACGTGCCTTGCGCATTATCAAGATGAGCAATTTCGTAAGGTTAGTGTAAATAAATATACTAAGGGAGATGGATGATGATCCCGGTAAGAATATGACGAAAGTTGTTTTTCGTCTCGTGTGCAGAGTTGAATGAAAATCCTACATCTTTTGGGAAAACATGATATACAGAGAACATTCTGATTAAGATTGCCACGGGAAAGCATTGAAACCATGCCTGAAGCTCCCTCCATGGAAGCGACGTCTTCGGACGGAAAACACGACAAAATGTTTCCAATTCGCACGTGAATACGGACAAAGTTTTCTTTCTCAACGCCTTAGCATTGTTATTTAGTGTAACGCACACGGAGCTCCACTTAAAAACAATAGCAAAACCTTGTTCCCTTATTAAAATTTCGAACCGATTTACATTTTCATTTTGTGTATCGTTTCCGGATTGTGTTCATGAAGTGCAATCGGTACGCTTTGCGTCCCTACTTACATGTTTTGCTGCAGCCCGGTTTAGAAGCTGTCTTTAGGTTAGATAGCTATTTTTAATATCATATTAGTTCTTTCAAGTGGCCTTTTTGACAACGGTGAACAAGTTGTATTTTCTTCGTCTAAGGAGTGAGTCCAGTTCTAGTAAGATGACAAGGTTTAAGATAAAACAAACCACAATAAGAAACTCGATAAGCGCTTGTTTAATTTGAGTAAAACTACGATAAGGTTCAATTTACGAAAACAATAGAGCCAAAGTTTATTTTACAGATATACTGTGATTCACCGTGGTTTTAATCTACGTCCTCGTTTATTTGTAACTCCCGAGTCGATGGCCAATTGGCTCTTTTGTCTCTTCATCTTGCATCATCTGTGTACAATTCAACTGTCGCGCAATCTGGCAGACCTTCCTTTCGCGCTTAAGTCTCAGCTTTCCATTACACTACGAAGGAAGAAAAATGCATTCCATTGACATACAGATTCAGAAATACATTCCATTTTCAAAGTTTAAATTATTTTTAAGGGTTTTTGGTTAATGAGCAGCTCAGTTTTAGTTTGACTCACTCTCAGGATAACGCGGCGAAGGGTTTACTGGATCTATATGAGCTGAATTTACCAGCCTACATTAGGGCTGTGCATTTCCACGGTACATACCACACTCCCTTCCGGACATGATAATCCTATGCCGCCAGATCCTTGGATAAGGAGCACAGAGAGCAGAAACAGAATATTGAACGTAACTCTTGCTTCCATCGCCTTGTGAAGTTTCATTCAGGTTATGGTGCCTGGTTGGATCACTTTGATGCTGCAGAAACGTAACTGGGCTTTTATGGAGTAAACAGCGTTGAACACGTGTATCGTTGTTTGTTAAGCAACGAACCAATTTTGATCACTTCCTCTCTTGGTATAAAAATAGGATAATAAGTTCTAAGTAATTAGGCATCTAGGTGATGGCCGCAAATGTATGATATACCTAATGTACTCTAAACACAATCACATTGATAATGATTCAGTTCAGGGTGGATCAAATCATCTCTGATGCGGTTGTCTTTTTCCTTTTACCTATCCACCTGTGCTCTGCATTTGGTTAATGCACAGCTCGATTTTAGTTTTACTCACTCTACTCCTCTAAGGATAACACGGTGAAGGGTTTACTGGATCTACATGAGCTGAATTTACCAACCTGCATTGCAGCCGTACATTCCCACGATACCTACCACACTTCCTATTGGACATGATAATCCTATGCCGTCAGATCCTTGGATAAGGAGCACCGAGAGCAGGAAGAGAATACTTAACGTCACTCTTGCTTGGATAATGAGTTTTAAGTAATTAGGCATCTTCCTGGTTACTCGTCGGTAAAGGTTGACGGCCGCAAATGTATGATATACCTAATGTACTCTAAAAACAATTACACTGATAATGATTCAGTTCAGGTGGGATGAAATCATCTCTGACCCAGCTGCGTTTTTCCTTTTACCTATCCACCTGTGTTCTGCTGCATTCTGCGTGAGTAATTAAGTATTATAGGAGTTGGCGGTACGATATCACAAAGTGATCGCGTACAAAAACGCCAACTCTCTATACTACTTTACATATTTTGGAAATTATTTGACGAGATCATTTCATGAAATCATTGGGATGTTAGAGTAGTTTTTGAATAATATATATTTTTCTATACTATAGGAGATTAGCGATATGATCTCACGGCATTTTACCATTGCATGACTTTATGTTTCAATGCTTTCCTGGTAATTTGTGACATTCTCGGACAAACAGGATGGAATTATCAAACTAAATGCTCAGACACAAAAAAAAGTGGTTTCCCACGCCTCGGAATTGATATAGTAGTTCCCCACGCCTCGGAATTGATATACTGGTCTCCCACGCATCGGAATTGATTTAGAGGTTTCCCACGCGTCAGAATTGATATTGTGGTTTCCCTCGCGTCAGAATTGATGGTGTGTATGACAATGTTTAGGAAAATTGTGGATCTAAAAGAATCTCATATAATGGTTTATAAAATGTTCAGCGAAATGCGCGCGCCGTGATTGGTCCAAACGAGCTCATCATTTAAAAAATAGAGAAGCCTTGACTGTGCTTTGTTCTGTTCTCGACTACGTCTCGTGTTTCTCCCCACTTCTTGAAGAGCGTTGCTTCTTCGTGGGATTGAAGAGGTGCAATAATCTGTTCTTTCTGTTTTTTGGTTAAAAAGGTTCCTGTGTGTGATAAATTGATCAAGTTTATTCTAAGGAATGAGGGAAACCACCTCTCTGGCTCGTTTTCTGATACAAGCCTTGCCCAAGAATCTTGTCCTTTCCAAAATTACAAAGGCTATTCAATTCACCAGTTGCAAGCCCCAGAAGTACCTTCGAGGTAAGATTTGTTGCCATGGGGAGCATTTTTGTGCAAAACTTACAAGAGTACCAAACAGTGAACCTCCTTTCCTTGCAACATGATGAATTTGTGTTTTTGATATCTTGACATCAATGGCCTTATCAGATGCAATCGCTTTTTGGAATTTTTTTTTAAAGTTGTGTATTTGTAAACATCAGTTCATCATTCCCACTCAATTCGTGATTTGATAGCCGCAGAGTAATAGCTGATTTATCACGAAACGCTTTTGCCAATTTTGCTTTTTGATTATCACTCAAAGTGACACCATGTGAATGATATTGTGTCACTAGATGTACATAATGTATGTTACTGTATTTTCAATCACCATCAAACAAATTTTACTTTATGTGCATCACAAAACAGATTTAAGCTCTCAAAATAGCATTGCCACTGATTTCTTCCTAATGCAAAATAAGAGCATACAAACTGAATGTAGCATTTGGAGTTTTGGACAGTGTATATTTGGGTTCAAGTTTGGTTCATCCACTCAGTACCGTCCATCTACCGTTCACGCCGATGCAGAAGGATTATGACGTCTTCCCTATGACAAGGAACCCTCCCGGAAGAGACAGAACAGTTCTTCTTCTCAGACTTGGGTAAATTGCCTGTTGATGCATCAGATATCAGCAGAGGCACTAAAAGGTGTTATCAAGAGTTTTGGAGTAAACCCTCTGAGGTTGGCCAGATTATGTAGCTGATGAGCAACTCAAACCGTATTTTGTCCGTTGAACTGCGCTTATTGCTCGGCAGACCGAGGTTGCGTCTCGTGGGGATGCGTGTTATCATTCCATCCTCATTAAGGAACAGGCTGATGCTAGAATTATATGAATAGCACTCATTTATTGTCGCTATGAAATCTATTGCCCGAAGTTACATCTAAAGGAATAAAGAAAATCGTCATAAAGACACACATCAAACATGAAGACTATAAAAATGTATTATTCAATAACAAACATATGCATCATAAAATGAAAATCATCAGAAGTCAAAATCATCAGCTTGGAAGTTATGAAATCAATAAAGTATCATCCAGCTGTTTTGATGATAAAAGATATATGTACATATTCACGAAAAATGGGTAACATCTTACGCTTCTCGTAATTACAAAATCCAAAAGTAAACATCACTTCTTTTTCAATGTTAGATCGAAGGTCATGATTGTATCATATAAGGCGTCGCCTTTTGCTAAACGTGATGCTCTCCTCTTTAACCAATCAAACGCTCAACTGAGCCGTTAAATACCTTTTTTATAAACAGTGTCGTACACCATTAATCCCGACGCGTGGGACGCTACTGCATCAATTCCGACGCTATTCATATAAATGAAGAATGAGGTAATACCGTGGATCGGTACTCAAACATTCTGGGAAAGGCCTTAAACTTTGCATTATACAAAACAACTCATCTTTGCACAATAGAGAAATGCCAGGAGTTGGTACGAATCTGATTTCTGTACGGTAAATTACCTTAAATAGAATAGGCAGGCACTTAAACAACAGGTAAATTAACATCTATCATCTAACATTTAACGCCATTTATGATCAATGAATAAAGAGGGTAAGTTTCTAAAGAAACTGTGCTGCGGCGTCGGTGAGAGTGTATATCAGGGTAAGTTAGTGTTATCAATTGAGTTCAAAACGAAAATTGGCCACCGTAAAGAGTTAAAAGGCTGACGTTTCGAGCAATAGCCCTTCGTCAGAGCGATTGGAGGAATTGTGGGTTGTCTGTGGGTTTAAATGCAGAAAATTGAGCTACGCTATTAGTGGGGATACGGTGACGTGAATACAAGAATAAATTAGTTGAATGAAAAGCGCTCGTTGACACCGTAGGGATTAAGAGTGCCGACTTCGAAGATAAATTTTTTTCTTGAGTTTTGCGGCTTTCCGAACGTCGTAAGGAAAGGCCGCAAGCTGCCATATGCTGCTTAGAATGATTGGGGAGAATGAAGTGTCTAGCGACTGGTTTGGATGCGTCCTTGTCATTTCTTTCTACGTCTCGAAGGTATTTTCGAAATCGGTAACCTAATCGTCTTCCTGTTTAACCAATGTATAACTTTTTGCGATAAGTGCAATTTATGCAGGAAATGACATTGGCGGAGGTGCACGTAAAGTGATCAGTGATCTTAATGGATCTCTTGGGTTCCGACATTTTCTCTACGTTATGAATGAAAGGACAGGTTTTGCATCGTGAGCGAGTGCTTCTGAAAGTTCCTGGTTGGTCATTGGTTTGAAATGAACTTCTGAACATAAAGTTACCTGTGTTTATGTCGCGTTTGAATGAAAGAATGATAGATTTAATGCGTGGTTGTGAGGGTAATGTTAGAGTGAATGGAATGCGATCAGTGTTTTCCTTCTCAGCCGTTTTTAGAGCTGACTGTCGATCAATTTTTTGGGCATGGTGGTGGCCCACTTGAAACGACAAAAACAGGATAGCCACGTTTATCGAAAAACCTGCACATTGCCTCTGATTTTTTGGAAAAATCAGAGTCGTCACTATGCAAACGACGAAGTCTAAGAAACTGTGAAAATGTATAAAATACTTGACGTGTGATGGATGCAAATATGAATACAACAAGTAACCGGGCTATGTGTATCTGTAGGTTTTTAGTAAACACCAGTACATAGACCGTTGCCTTCAATTGAAATTTTGATATCCAGAAAAGCCAAAGAAGTGTCGGGAATTTCCCAAGTATGTTTAAGTGCAAGGTGAAAGGAATTGACGGCGGTTATAAATTGAGTGAGCTTCTTCCTAGTAGAGGTGGTCGCCCCGATAACGGTCGTTAATGTAACTGCCGAGGTCTTGACTAAAAAAATGGTTTTCGATGAAACCTACAGGAAGATTGGCGTAGCTGGGTCCCACTTTAGTAGCCAAGGCTACGCCATCAGTTATTTTGTAGTAGTTGCCACCGAATGAAAAGCAATTGAGTGTAAGTACTTGTTTGGCTGGACGGCGTAGTGTTTTAGAGTTAGGTTCCTTAACCGTGCGTTGATCGAGAGCCCTGGGACCATCGTCGTTGAGAATGACAATATAATGAGATGTAATTTTCATAGTGAAAATAAGTTTGTTTTGGACAAGGAAATTAGAATCACGAATAATTTCAAGTGCAAATGCCTGTCCTTAATGTAAAAAGGTAAAGTGTTGACGATAGGTGCCATAATTTTGTCTGAATAGCTGGAAATAAGTTCGGTGGGCAACTGCAGGCAGAAACGTTAGGTCAACCTTGGTTGTTAGGTTTGTGGATTGTAAGTAAAAAGTAAACACACGAAGTTTTAAGAGTGGTGATGGGGAGATTTTTTGCAGTGACCGAAAATTCTTGCTTAGCTAGAAGATCGTTACTCGTACTTTTGACAATGTTTTGGTTGATAAAAGTGAGATGTTTCTCAACTTTTGCATAATAGGTGTCAGAAAGATGCTGCAAAGCTTCCTTTGTGCGCCGCCTTGTCGCCCGCTTTGATAACTCAGCCGGGGTAACAATTTGCCATGTAAACGTATCAAGATGGGGAAACCCGCCTAGCCGGGGTCGCTTTATGACAAAAGCTCAAAAGCGAAACATGTATGTTTAAAATTTTGTACATGTCCCAGCCGTCTCATGGCAGAAATCACCAGAAACCGCAACGGACACACAAGGAGTGTAAAATGTTCACATTTCGGAATATTTAGCGTTGTAAATCGACCATATTTGGTTTCCCAAACTATTCCGTATAAAGTATTAAGTCAACGGTTCCTCACGAAATCAAACACCGCGTAACACAACGCGTGACGCTTTCATGAATAAATACATGTGTGTCCGAGAATTAATCTTTCGCCTTTTTCGAGATTTGAGCTTGGGACGCCTCTGCTCAAAGTCCTTAATTGCAAGCACAACAACAACCTCAAGAAACCCCACTCCAGCACCCCGGGGTTGTAAGATTGATGTAAATACGTTTTATTTTTCGGCCACGGCTAGGCGAGTTACCTCACCTACCTGGGGTCGCCCGCCTCCATGTAAACAGCCCCTAACTTGTAGCAAGATAGAATTACGCGAGCTACATTGATGCAGTCGCTGCGCGCTGGACAAAATCTTTGAAATTTACACTTTCGATCGCTGTCCACTGGGGTTATCTGGCCAAAAATCATTTTTGGCTTGTGGCGACGCAAAAAAAGAGAATTGGAGAACAACTAAACTATTTTTGAAACATGTGTCCTAAACCCTTTTCATGGGCAAAAAATAAAGGAAAACTTTTTTTTCTGACGGGAGTCGAGAGGATCGCTCTTAGCGAGAGCGGCACTTGATAACGATGGTCTACAACGCTCTCAAGCCTAAAAATAGAACCGATCTCTGATGAGGAATACACACCGGACTGGGGGAAACTAGGGCAACGGAAGACGAAAACTTGAAAACAAAAAGAAACAAAAAAAAAAAATCAGGACTGGGGATGATTTTTTCCATCTTCTTTTTACAACATTTGTGGTATAAAATAAATAAAACAAGCGAAAAAAGAGAGAAAAATATTCTCCCGCAAAAACAGGACTTAGCGAAGAAAGAAACATTGTTCATGGAGATATTTTGATATCAAGTACTAATTTAATACATATGTTTTGCATGCACTTTCGCTTTCGCCTATATTTAACTGACTCACTTTGCCGAGCTGAGACGTCGGATATTAGACTCGGTTCTTACCTATTAAGTGCAGAAATCGTGAGCCGCTGTACTTTGTATGATTAACCTGAGCTTTTCCGGTTTCGTGTCGTTTTCCTTCGCCAAGTTTAAGTGCAGGTGATCACTGCCTTAAACGTCCACGCAATTTGTTTTAAAAGCGTCTTTCAATTTAGAATTTTGTTTAATATGTATATGATAGACCGAGCGTTGCCTTTGCGTTTCCACGCTATGCCGCACGCAGAGGAAATCTTATGAACCAGGAGCCAGAAATTTTTAAAACGGAGAAATAGTTATTCAACGATTGTTTTAAGGGAAGTTAGTGTTTTGCTCCCGAGCTAGATAGAAATCAAATGAAAACAACCCGTTCGGTGTTTATTTACTCGAGCATTCATTTACTTTTGCTTTAGAGTTACATGTGAATTTTTTCGAAATCTTCGATAAATTGCTCAAAATCCTCTTTGTAGCTCTTAAGTTGCTGACCACTTTGGCCTATGACTTCGTCTCGTCGCAGGATTTATTCTCAATCCAACCATCGAACAATTGTGCAGAAGCGTTTTTAATTTCGCTCGTTTCCTTCAGCTTTTCGCGGCTGCATGACAAAGAAAGAAAAATCATTTGCAAATAATTCATAACTAGTCGCAAGACAAAGAGTTTCTGATTATCTTCTATTCATATACTATATGGAAAATATTGGTCAGTTCTTTCCATTTGCTTAATCTCATTTTGTTTTGAAGAGTGGGAAAACATTAACTTTAATTTTATTAAATCATTTCACTGTAAGTTACCGCAAAATGAGTCTTGGGAAACTACTGTAAATTATTCCGCCAGAAGAAGTCAGGTGAGAAACAGAATATAGAATACCACATTTGTTTCCATCGCTCTGATGCGTCTCAACCAGATGATGATGGTAGCTGCTTGATTCAGTTGGCTTCGGAAGGAAAGTGCCGCGCGCATTTTTAGAGTGAAGGTGAGTTTAACGTAGTTATTGGCTATATCGAAAATTTATTTTATTAGAACTAATATATTCAATTTAGCAGTTATCGGAAACAAATACAGAATAAAATTTAGCATTTACCAAATGTAGAAAACTGAAGGTCGCTCTTCGATCGTTCATCTTCAGAAAACATCTGTTTAAACTTCCTCTGAAAAGAAAGGATCCATTTTCAGGCTTTGGTGTCAAAATTAAAAGGGTTTTCGGTTTCTCAAAAACCATCATGCGTGTCAGTGAGTAAACAAAAACACTAACTTGGCAGTAAATTGATAACGCTATCAAATATAGCTTGCTAACACGAGGCAAACTACCGAAGTTAGTTGTAATTTTAATAGATTGTTTTTAGTCGTTTTTTTGCTCAGACTGAGGGATGACACTCAAAATGACAACCTTAAAAAATGAATGACAGATGTTAACCGAACTTGATCTACTTTTTGTTAATAATCACCTCATGCTTTGTAAATCAAGTTAGCCGAGCAACTGATGGAGGACGGTATCTTCAAACAGAGTAAGTGGTAACTCTGCCTCAAATAACAGGATCTGCGAATAGCATTTTTTCTTCAATATAACACTTTTAATGGAGCGATTCGAATTAAGACTAGCCAAGAACAAATGTTCTCACAAACTTAAATAAAGCAACGAAAGCAAGGAACTTTCACTAACAAGAATATGTTCTGAATAGTTCATGGTTTTATATTTTTACAAAATTTGTTATTGATTTCCTTTCCATTTTATAAATAATGACGCACTTTAACGAACCGAGTCGTATACCGTTATATTGCAAGTCGGCAAATGGACGATAATTGTGTGTAAGTCTGTCGAGGAAAAAAAATTTCGTAAACTAAATTCGGAGAATAAAGCAAGAAGTAAATTATTTCTTTTCTGTCTTGTAAGATATTGTTACCCTAAGTTTCTCCGCGTATTTTGGTTTTTTTTTTTTCTTAAGGTTCACTAAGCATCAGTTTTTTTTTTAACTGAGTAGATCTGGTTCTACAGGAAGACGACTTATTTTCTGAACAGCGACTGAAATCGTAACTGAGCACGCTGCTGTGTCTTGGGTAACTTCAGGTAGAATGCAAGGAGAAGAAGTGAGCGAGGCTTTATTTCAATAAGGATAAAGAAAAAAATGGTCAAAATTGTAATTTGCTACTTCAAAAATTTTATTTGTTAGATGAGTCATAATGAAAAACGTTATCACTCCCTTTTCTACAACAAGATCCTGTCGTTACCGCCCACGTTGAACATATATGCTACTAAGCACGATGCCTTCATCGTGACCGGGTGAATCAACATGGGTTTTGCGCTTTTTCCAAAGGCTTTCCATAATTTGCCTTCTTCACAAAAGTTTATAACATTTTTCTTACTTGGCACAGGTTTGACTTGCCTTATTAAAATGGAAAAACCGAAAACCACTGTCACTGAACAACATAGTGTCTGAGCTTAAAACAGAGGGCCTTTCATAATTTTGCTTCATCGGGAAAGTTGAAAGCAGGTTTTTTCCTTTGGTTTTTTTTGGTTCTTTTGGTTTTTGTTTTTTTATTTATTTATTTTGTATGAGGGACCGGTTTGGCTAGCCTTATTAAAATGTACGAACCCGAGACCAAACAAATAAGAGACTCGTTCAACGTTTATTTACTTCATTAATTAAAAAACACAAGCAAAACACTCTCTATGGAGCTCAAAATTCCTTCATAAAGTCAGGCATTAAACCAAGTTAAAGTTACATTAATTTTCAGCGTCGTTGTATATTAGTGGGATTCTTAACGAGTCTCAACTTGCTGGCCCCTCAGGTGTGCGTCCTCATCTAGCAGGATCTGTTTGCAATCGAGTTGTCGAGCCAAGGAGCAGACTCTTCGTTCCCGCCCCTTGTTTGAATTACAAACCTATAAATTAAAAAAGAATTTTAATTGCAGCCATACCTACTTGAAATGTGAAGAGCTCCTAAAAATTAGAATAATTTTTGCTTTTAAAATTAAGCTAGTTTTTTTTGCTTGTGATTAAAGGGCACCAAGTAATTTTTTGCTATAATTTAGTTCTCTCTTTACCAATTTTACTTGCTGCTTTTCTTTGGTCCAGATTAAAAAGATAAATTTAAGTTTCTTATGCATTTACCGGCCTAGAGTCCGGGTATACGCAGGCCATTGCTTCGGTTCCTTCGATCAGAAGAAGTGACAAGAGGAAAAGAACACCCAAAGCCAGTTTTGTTTCCATTTCTTCTCTGAGGTATTTTCGGATTCAGTTTGCTCGGTGCGGTAGTTTGATGTGGAAGGGTAGTACAGAGGGTTTTTATAATGGAAAGATCTTGGATCATCTGCACTCTAAGTGACATGCCACGCCCACAATAAAAACACTATATCTTCATGCTGTAAAAAGTTTTTAGCATGCAGCTGAACGGGATCAAATTCGTAGCAGCCTTGATGGTGACATTAAAATTTTTATGATTAACCCAAAGAACAAACCAGAAAAGTGATACTTGCGTGGACTCTCCTCTCGCTTCTCCTTTTGTTTGTTTGTTTTCTTTTAGTTCCTTTTTTTTTTTTTTTCATTATTACACGCTTTTATGTCCCTCCTTCACTTTTAGTGTGTCGTTTTTTATTAGTTATTTAATGGAACCTGATATAACAATTCTTCGACATAATAAAAAAAAAATTAAAAAAAAGTTTTTCTTTCATCTGGATCAGAATTTGCATGTTCTTCCAACTGCCTTGTCTTAAAAGATAACAATTGACCACTTACTTTATGAAATTAAACGTTTTGTTTATGTGCGTGCCAAAGTCTCATTGCACTTCCGTTTAGAAAATTATTAACTTAAATCGCTCGTTTCGACCATGCAGAAGGAAATTGGCGAACGAGCGTGATCAGTGCAAGTTTTCACTTTACCCGAGCTTTGAACTTGTCCCCTTCGTGGTTCGGACGAAAACAAACTGTGAACGGGAGAAAAGACTCAACTTAAACAAAAGAAGGAACTAAAATTTGCTCCTTCTTCCACCTGCTTTGTCTGATCAACATCAAGAAGCAAACTTCTTTAGGTCAATTCAAGTACAATTTGAAACAAACTCCCATGCCGCTCCTGTTTTGTAAACCTTTGAATTGAAAGGTTCGGCCAAGCCATGCAGAAGAAACTTTGGCGAACCAGCATGATCCGCGTGTGAGTTCAAAAATTCAGTCATTGTTATTCTTAAGCCGAGTTGCTAACAACTTCTCCTTAGTGGTTCAAACACGAACGCACAAAAGAAAGAAAAAAATACATTTTCTATCTTTCTCGTGCATTGGCTCACCTCCAGGCCCAGCACAACGCTCAAGTTAGTCATGTCATTTCATTCGAAGTACCCAACTCAGGGAGCTGCATTTGATTCGGTTCTTCAAACACGATTAAAACATGCGATGCAACATAAATGGTGTGGCAGAATCAGTCTCTAACTTTATTATAGAGCAACACATTCATGGTTATTTTTAGGTAACTTATGAGCGACAGTAGGGGACACAGGTGGAATGTACATGAGCAAGTTAGTCTCCTTCCAATGTTCCCTTTTTTTACGTAGGAAAATAAAAACAAGAAATCATGGCGGTTCCAACTGTATTTAAATATTTTTTTAGATGTTGTCAATGTCGCCTCAGTTCAATGACATTTTTACAGTATATACCGATGTTTCTATTCTCGTGATGTGGCCTAGACATGAAGCGTCAAAGAAAAAAAAGGTGATCACCAGCCATTAACATAACTTTAGGGACAACGAGATAAATTCAGAGCCAGGAAGGAATTTGCTTCTCATTGTCTTTGCGTTTTTTAGTATCATTACTTCATTAATTCAATTTATTTTTTTCTTAGCTCACGCCTTAGTAAAACTGCTGACACACGTCTCGTAACTTTCATTTCTTTTCATCGTGATTTTTATTTATTCAGTAGATTTGAGAAAATTAAATGCAAACAGGGACATATGAGGTTCTTTTACGGACAAAATATCAAACATGGATACATTAATGTTTTGTTCAATTACGTTATTGTTATACGTTATAATACAAGTCTAAAAATAAAATAAATCATTTTCATCCTGAATACATCGATTTTGGATGTCATACATCGATGTTGTGCAGCATACATCGCTTTCCTGACTCATTCACGCGTGACCTTATATAATTAAAAGATGTTCAATAAAACTAAAAGATGAGGAAGCGGAAATAGAAATGACCGGAAGTCAGATTAAACAAGAAGCCCCGGAAATTAACACTTCAAAATGGCGGAAATGAAGGCAGACGATCAGTGAAGTTTGAGAAGCAATATGCAAGGTGTGCGGATTTGGCTGCCCAACTTCAAGGGATTTTTTACGTCTTTGGGTAGGCTACTGGAAAGTGCAGATGGGCAAAGGAACATTGCGTCCTACGACTCGGCTGAAATTTTTAGTCGCCGTTTACGAGAAAACGAAAGAACTCTTGTCACTTTGACTCTAAGAATAGAAGAAGCCTTCCCAAATGAAGTTGAGGTGATCTCTGATCTGAACGAACTTGTTTTTCTTATGAACGAACTTTCAAGGGACTTTGACAGAATTTGACAGACTCGGAACGTTCTTCGTTTACTGCACCATCGTCCCTAAACGATCGTCTTTCAACTCTGGCTAGGAACGGTTTAGTTGGCGAATCAAGGCTACAGATCTTACAGCAACAGCTGCAAACTCTGCAAAATGACGCAGGTTTTCGTTGGGCTGATATCGGAAGAATTCTTGGATGAAAGTATTGCTTATGGCAATATTGGTTTTGGAAAGATATTGACATGAAAGGATGATCCTTCCTTATCTTACTTTCAGTTAACAGTTGTGTTATTCTTGGACCCACAAACCATTTTTATTTATAATTTTTCATAGGACATAAAAAAAACACATAGAATCATAATCACGAAGAGACTGAATAGGGGAGGGCGTTACTTGAGGTTTTAAGGAAAAAAATATTTGTAATTGGTACAATTATCCATGACTTTACATATGTTTATGGGAATGTTTTGCTCCTTTATTGCTAGAAATTTCGGATCATGTGTACTATAGGTGGACTCGGTCGACATATCGGGCGACAGTCGACCGATATATCGGTCGATCGACTATCGATCGACTATCGACCGACTATCGGTCGACTGTCGACCGATAGTCGGTCGACAGTCGACCGACTATCGGTCGATAGTCGACCGATATATCGGCCGACAGTCGACCGATAAATGTGTCGACCGATATAGTCTTAAACCATCGATACTCGACCGATACATGACCGATACTTGACCGATACGTGACCGATACTTGACCGATACATGATCGATACTTGACCGATACTTGACCGATACATGACCGATACTTGACCGATACATGACCGATACTTGACCGATACTTGACCGATTCACGACCGGTACTTGACCGATACATGACCGATACATGACCGACACTTGACCGATACTTGACCGACACTTAACCGATACTTGACCGATTCACGACCGATACTTGACCGATACATGACCGATACTTGAACGATACATCACCGATACTTCACCGGTACTTCACCGATACTTGACCGACACTTCACCGATACTTGACCGACACTTCACCGATACTTCACTGATACTTGGCCGATAATTCATTGCCCCCCGGGGGGGAGGGTTTATTCCACGATAAAAGATATAAAACTCTAATAAGTAATGTTATTACCTCATAATTTAGATGTAAATTGCGTGTCTGGAATCCAGTTTTAAATTTCTCTTGTGCCGGCCATAGCGCGTATCGTCTCCGGCAGCGAATTCCAAGTCCTTTCAGCGGCGAAGTAACGAAGAGACCTTAGACCATGTTTTGTACATTTTACTTTAGGTATCAAAGCATATTTGTGCCCCTTTAATTACGATGCGTGTTCTTTACTTGAAATGAATTAGCTGTAGTGGTGGGTGTCTTCTTTTGAAAACATCTGTCTATCGTAATTAACATATCTTGGGTGAGACGACCCTTTAATGTGTTTTGTAAACCAATCAAATTGAGCATTCTTTCTTAATGAAGGGTCTTTACTATAAATACATGTCATACCTAAGTGCACGGTCCTTTACCCTCTCTAGTTTTTCAAGTATATTCAACCTATTGACTTTGCCTGTTACTTTTCCGGAGATAGATGTGGTGTGAGAATTAAGGATCTGTGTTCACTTACAGTAGATCAAAATTATGAGATCTACAACGCACGATGTTTATTGCGTTGGAGACTTACTACACCCTTTTCAAAGGTTAGGTTATATTTGGTTTTATTGTCTGTGCTTTGGAAGCTTATTTCATTGGACAATGAATGGCATTTTAACTTTTTTTTCCGCCGCCGCTGTCATTATTCTTTAAAAAAAAAGTGTCACCGTCTGTCGATAAAGAGCACACAATTCGACTATTTAAAGGGTTAAAAACTTCCAGTTTGAGACATGACGGCAAACGGGACGTTGGTAGAGTGAACTCGCAATACTTCCAGCTGCACTCATAAAGTTTTAATTTCTATTTCATTCTATATCAAGCGCGTGTTTTTAATAAACGTCAAAACAATTCTAACAGTGTTTGTTCCCATTGGACCGCGAGTAAGGAAATTTCATTTTCCGATGATGTAGTCTTCAACGCTGGTGTACTAAATGGTGGTGACGGTTGAAAATATAGATCGTATTAGGTTCCGTAGCTTTGTAAATCCACTTTATAGGGATACAACTGTTTCGAGATATTTGTCCGACAAAATGGAGCAAAACAATGGCTGTGTGCAAGTGTTTTAAAAAACATTGGTTAATTTCCTTACTGTCCTCCGTAAAACAAGATGTATACCGGTAACTGCAGTTTGTCGTCCAAAAAAAAAATTTCATTCCAAAACTCAAATGGGAAATAGTTTTTGATCGCATGCATTTTAGCGAAAGCTTAATTGACTTTCTTTCCTTTGATTTGTAAAAACAAAGTAAAATACGAGAAATTGGACCTTTCTTGGAAACCTTCGATTTGTTTTTACTGCTCGGTGTATTCATTGGTTCAAATGATATAGATATAGAATGTGAACCGCGAAGCACTCGTAATATAAATTTTAATTTTTTTTAAATAAATGTTTGGGTGCTGGAAGAAGGCAATACTGCCGATACAATAAATCCCCCTGGGTTACTACCCTTTTAAAGGAAATTTGGGAGTCCTCACGGGGCAAAGAAAATTTTACCAAGTGGGGATTGAAGCCACGACCTCCGAATTAGATCTACCGACTGAGCTACGAGACCAGCACGAGAGCAGGTCGGGGTAAATTAGGTAGTCAATCGCGATAAATGTGCAAATGATATCATATGTACAAAACGGGGTAGTGTGGGGAGAAATTAGCATTTAAGGGTGTGTTTGCGTGTGCTTCGTGTGAGCCTATTGCTGCATAAAATAGAAATAACATAAATTAATAATAAGAAATACAATGAAAATAAAAGAAATGAGAAATAATGAAATAATTATAAAAAATAATAAAATAATACATATCTCGTTTCGCCCCAGGAGTCTTTGTGTGGGTAGTTATTTGAAGTTGCCCAACCCCCTACCCACGGGAAAAACTGAAAACTTCAAACATTTTCCATCCTAGGTTCACAAGGGCCGATCTTGTCCCGGGTATTACCTCGGGAGGGTGGTAACCGTAGGAAATCAGCGTTGTTGTTCAGCCTACAGGATTGAATAGTATTTTAATTTGTTATTAGTTTTCTTACTGCTATTTTATGCAGTAATAGGCTCACAGGAAGCATTAAGGAAGGTCTCTTCCCAACCCCCCCACCCCCATCACACACACAGACACACACACCCTCAAATACTAATTGCTCTCCATACCGAGCAGTTAAAAACATATCGACGATTTCCGTTAAAGGTCCAATTTCTTGTACTTTACTTTGCAGATTTCATGCGTATTACCCACATTTGGCCGTATGTTATCTGTGTGTTACTCCATGTATTCGTATGTTACTTTTATGTTACTCATATGTATCTGTGTGCGCCCGTATGACTCGTAATTACTCGTATGTACTTGTATGTTACTCGTAGTGCTCGTGTGGTGTTTTAGTCACTATCCTTTGAAGATAAATTGAACGAATGTAAGCTTATCTGCACCTTATCTTCTTCTCGCGAATGGCTATAGCACGTTTTATTCTCTTCTCTTCCATCCCAGCAAGTCGATCTCACCGCAGTGACTTCAACAGAAAAATAGCGCCATCCGAATTATTCCCAAAATCTTCGGCAAAACCTGTAACCAGATTAGAGCCAAAATGCCAAAAACTGTGCGCATTTTACCTTGAAAATGTTAACAATTAATGTGTCATCAAGAAATGTGCCCATAAAGAGATTCACCTCGATGCCTCGTATACATTGTATTTCATTCAGGTCTTTTTACAACTAAAATACATACGAAACATTACATCAACCGTATTTCAGTTTATAATACCAACTTATGTCCTGCACCAGCTAGGAAACAGTCTTTCTTATTTTTTTTCTATATATTCAACACGTTTTAATGAAATTTGTCTCTTCTTAAGCACAGTTCCAAAGGGGACGTCGACCTCGAGGAGAGAGATGGGTTCTTGGGCTTTTTGACACACAGTATGACCCCGCTCGACCGTATTTACAGCTTGTGAGAAGGCGAGATGCGCGTACTCTTTTGACCATTATCCAAAGACATGTACAACCAGGCTCTTAGGTTTATACTGATGAATGGGCGGCATACAGGCAAATGCAAAGGGTCTTGGGTTTCAATCATTACACAACACGCAGAGAGCAATCGGTCTGCAGCAAAGGACAAATTTAAGAAGATGAAAGGGAACACAAATCCTAACTTCCTACAAGAATACCTTAAGGAATTCATGTGGAGAAGATGGCATGGTGAGCTTCACCCGAATGGCTGTTTTGGACGGTTGATGGAGGACATTGCAGAACAATATCCACTTTAAATACCCAGAGGTGGGGGTACTCCCATATACATGTATGTGCCGCGGGATAGGGTATGGTTTTGGCGGTTATCGTTTTGCCTCTGTTAGCATTGTGTTTCCGTTGTGATCTCTAGATAGGTTATGTAAATTGTATCGGCTAAAATTGCAGTGTGTAAATGGCCAGCTAAACAAAAAGCAAATTCCGCTAAAATTGTCAACAAAGCGATTTTATCGAGATTTGTGTTTTGCCGCGCGGGGTTAGCCGTTGTTTGGTTATTGTTTTTCCTTGAATAGGGTGTCATATTTCGTGTTTGGACAATTCTCGTTTGTTCCATCCTTAAAGTGGGACAGGGTTCAAGACTCTTCGAGGCACACACTTATTCAAAATTTACGGGAGTACCCCCCTCCCCCGAAACGGGACAGTTCCTGTGACCTTAGTGCAACATTGGTGCAATTTGGTATTTTTTTCAATTTTAGACTCAGAAGCATATAAGGTAAAAACCCGCTAATAGGAACCTAATTTTTTTCCAAGCAAGGCTAAGAAGGTTATTATAAAAGATGGTGCTTAACTGGAAAATTTGGCTACTCAGGTTCTTTAACAGGTTCTTGTTTTCAAATAGACTGCGAGCAGTCTCTTTTGCTGTGAAATCCCACTGAAACGAACGGGGAAAAAGCGGACGTGATCGACGAGCGATGAGGGGCGAGGCCGTGATCTGCGAGAAGCAGGGGCGCCAGTCACAGCGAAAAGAGATCGCAGCTTGGCCGCTCACCACTCGTCGATCGCGCCCTCTGCTCGCAGTCTAGTTTTCAAAATAAATGAGTTGTTTGTCATTGGAGGGCGTGGCCTATTTTTGGTATTGAATGCATAATATGTTAAAAATCCAAGCATATATTTACCAAGTTTACAAAGCTATCCAAGATAAACAGAAAAAAACGCAACATTAATGCATGGAACTGTGTTGTTACTTTGATTGAATTTCTCAAAAAAAAGAACCTGTTTCAAAGTTGTAGGCTAAAACAGGTTCTCGTGTAAAAGGAGTTTTAATGTACGATTTTTGTCTAACATTTTCAGTCAATCTATTTTTTTCTTAAAATCTAGGTTCTTAAAAAAGGGTTTTTTACTGTACCTGTAATAAATTCAAACACTGCAATAGTCTAGCACACTCGAGTTATTTTACGCGAGGTATTTTTAGCATTTGACTTCATTTTCCCTAATTCTCAACCAGGCTATAATTGGAACGAGATAAAGAAATGGCGACTGCAACTTCTCGGAAGTAAAAATACAAATAAAAAAAAGATTTCTGATGGTCGTAATGGATTGATATTTAGCAAGGTATTTTAGACAGTCATATTTTATGCGAAATTATAAAAAATGAATATCGACAGTTTGATCGTAGTAGCACTTTAAAAACATTACTTTCCCCCTACACTTCTGGAGGTGGAAGTCTACGAGAAGTTTCCATTTACTCACTCTTTGTTTAGCAATTTATTAAAGCTTTGAATATCTATCATCTTGAGGCCTCCTTTATCGTAATCATTGATCATTTGTGTCCTTTTAATTTTGTCCCATTTGCTCTCCCAGAGAAAGTCATATAGCAGGGTATTGATTTCCTTAAGTGCACCCTGATGCGTTAGAAGAGAGGTTACAACATGTACAATTTGGGATACTGCCAAAACTTTTATTATCGTGATTTTACCTAGAAGAGTAAGTCTCCTAGCAGACCAGCTGCTTAGGATGTTTTTTACTCTCTCAATTTTCTCTGAAAAAATGGCATCGCCAGAACACATCAGAACGCTTTAAAGGTAGTGCAAAATGCGATGGAAAATTTGGAGCTATGCGATGTTTGGAGAATTTTTAATCCAAATGGCAAGAGGTATCTGGAGGCAAAGACAACCAGATATTCATTGCAGACTTGATTTCGTTTTAGTAAGTCAAACTACAGTACTTACCCGCTTATAAGAATCTGAGTTCTCAGTTCTAAATGTACTCATAGGGTGTACTCATGTGAATTCTAATTCAAAACCAACATGTACATACTACCGTTTTTCATACATTATTTATACCAAATTTAGAGATTTTTATAATCCATACATGTTTAAGTTCACTACTTTTGAGAGTCATGTCTTTTATCTTTGCCTGAAGATCTTTAAGGTTTATTTTCTAAAACAGGAACCTGTTTTAAATTTAGGCTAAATAGGTTCTTATGTAAAGGGGGTCTAAATTGATATTTTTAGGCTAACAGGTTCGTGAATTTTAGGTTCTTAGAAGCGGATTAGTACTGTATTTCCGATAGGTGGGTGCCGCGGAGTTCCCTATTTAAGGATAAAAAAATTGATACCTTTGTTAAGGCCCAAACCCCCAAAAAGACGCCCTATTCTAGGTAAAATAACAATAATAAAAAAACAAACAAACAACGGCTGACCTCGCACTGCAAAAAAAAAGTCTGCAATTTTAGCTGATGCAATTTAGGTGGATCCCATTACTGACATAAACTGGACAGTTAATATCGTTAACGTTGTACAAGCAATATAACGTTAAGGACCTGTTAGAGCTATAAGAGCTAAGGAATAATAATCATTTTAGGTATGTTGGATTAAGGGCAGCATGACATCAGGGATAAAGCATAAGCCGGGTAGTTTTAGGAAAAATGGAAATACGTTAAGGTACAACATTAATTACACAAGAGCGACCAACTTTACAATGTATTTTTCCATTACCAAATGGGAACATATATCGAAAAAACCTCGCACTCTTTCTTAGTCTATTTTCTTCTGAGCAATATGGTCGGTAAGTGAACCTATACTTGGCCGATACTTGACCGATACTTGACCTATACTTGGCCGACACTTGACCGACACTTGACCGACACTTGACCGACACTTGACCGAAACTTGACCGATACTTGACCGATCCTCGACCGATACCTGACCGATACTTGACCGATACTTGACCGATACTTCACCGCTACTTGACCGCTACTTGACCGATACTTGACCGCTACTTGACCGATACTTGAGCGCTACTTGACCGCTACTTGACCGCTACTTGACCGATTCTTGACCGATACTTGACCGATACTTGACCGCTACTTGACCGCTACTTGACCGATATTTGACCGATGCTTGACCGATACTTGACCGATACTTCACCGATACTTCACCGGCAGTTGATCGCTACATATCGGCCGATGCATCGGCCGACAGTCGGTCGATATATCGGTTAACCATCGGTCGACTATCGGTCGACAATCGGTTGACTATCGGTCGACTATCGACCGACTATCGGTCGATAGTCGACCGATAGTCGACCGATATATCGGTCGACGGTCGCCCGATATGTCGACCGAGTCCACCTATAGTACACATGATCCGAAATTTCTACTGCTCAAATTAATACAAAATCCCTGTTAATTTCCTAAGTAGTGGCCAAGGAAAATATGCCAGTGGACCCTTCATATAAAACAATAAAATTTTCAAATCCGTCTAGGTTACTCAGGAAATGTTCCATGTTCAAAGTTCCAGTTTCAAGTTCCTCAGCATATTAATTGTTTCGTTAACAGCATGATAAACTCAACACCAACAAAAAGAGCTTACAAGAGCTAATTTACAAGGGTATAAACTTCTCTGCAATAGCCATTATGCATGCAATGTAGCCACAGCTTTACCTCATTTGTTATTGTTTTGAGTGATTACAAATCAAGGCTAGATCTCAGGTTTAAAATGTTAATACTATGAAGTATCTAGTACATTATGCCAGTATAACATCGTGTATTTTTTTTCCCAGCTATTCAAAGTTTTACATCCCTTTGTATTAGTAAGGCTGTAAGATTTGAGATTATAACTGATTATTGTTACTGTTTCCCATTTACATTGTCATTAGTAATTTTATTCTTGGCA
The DNA here is from genome assembly GCF_036669915.1 of Pocillopora verrucosa. Lineage (NCBI taxonomy): Eukaryota > Metazoa > Cnidaria > Anthozoa > Scleractinia > Pocilloporidae > Pocillopora > Pocillopora verrucosa. The sequence continues at coordinate 14,354,359 of NC_089318.1, read as the reverse complement.
TACTGACATGTATAGTAGTAACCAATTTATACTAACTGTATTAAGAGTTCATTCCAAGTACATGTAGTTAATACAATAAATCATAAATAGCAGTTTAAATAAAAAGAAGCAATCTGCAATACCACTTGGTAGGCTATGATTCCATCATGATCACCAGTTTGGAAGGCTGCGTCTCTAGCTTCTTGCAGTGACAATTCTTGGTTATGTGACAGAGTAGTGATTGAGTCAGGTACCGAAACTGCATAGTCACTCTGCATGTCAGGTACAGGCCCTTCTTCATCAATCCCATAATGATTGAATAAATTAACAGTCTTTCTGACAGTCACATCTGTCACAGCCTTATACCCAGAATTTCTGAAATGTAGCATTCCTTGTATCCAGAGCTGATTGGGAGAGAAGTTGCAGTATGTGCTTACAGGATGATTATTCCACTGACTGATAAATTGGTTAATTGCATTATTAATCAGTAGAATGTAGACTAGAAGAATACAAAACAGATGCACCTCATCTGTTGGATCTAAAATTCCACTGTGCTCAAGAAAGAGGAAAATGTTCAAAAAGCGGCACACAATAACCCAGTTGACATCACACCAGAGATGCACTATTCTCTAGTTATGAACAGATTTTCCAGTGATGTGGCTGCCTCTATTTAAACCTCTTTCTTGCAGCATAAAGCGAGGAACTTCTATGTTTTCCATTCCAAGATCACTGCGAACTCTTGATGGTAAATTGTAGAGCTCAACAGCTGACTGGAAATACTGCAGTACAGTTAAGGCCCTGTTATTGGTTGATGCCTAAAGGAATACTATCATTCTTGAAAAACCATCTAAACCACCATGAATTATAATTTTGTATGGCTGAATTAGTTTGTGGTTGCCATCAATATGCCTGTTGGACACCATGAAGACATTTGTTCCACAACACTATCACATATAAGTTAGGTTAAAATATAGTATGAAAAAAAAGTTAAATCTGCCTATCTGAGTAATAGTGGTAATAATAATAATGACAACAACAACTATAATAATCATAACAACAACAAGAGACATTTTTGACCACCCATGAGTAACAGGCATGATAGTCAGGAATTTTGAGCATAATATCAGGGGAAGGTGGGGGCTGGGAAACTGGGTTAGGGTGATCAGTGAGGGGGCTAGATAGAACTGAGGGAGGTATCACAAATCATGAGTTGAATTGGCATTAATGCTCATGCATCAAAATTACAGCCTGACCTCCCTTGTATCACAGATTTAAAACCAGTGTTGCCCCTGTGTGGAGGGAACTCCCATATAAAAAGGAAAGGAGTGCTTGTCGCAAATTTTGACAAGAACCCTTAAAAGGTACCAAGATCCTGTTTTATGGGCATAGCTTAATATGCTTTTCACCCCTAAGAGGAAACAATTCTGAAACAACACAGTTAACCCTAGCTGTCATTTTTTTCTGTTCAAGACCTTACCTAAGAGGAGGCGCAAAAGCTCCCGCTGTGGACCTTTCGGAACTGACCACCATAAGAGGTACCAACCCTGCATTTTTAAACCCTAAAAAGTATGACAAGCATCCCTGTCCTTTTTATACAGGAGTCCCCCCTGGGGGTGTTGCCCCAGTGAAATAACAAACTGCCTGACTATTTTGAAAAGAGGGGTAGTGGGCTCTAATGGTGTAGGGGGGGCCTGTTAAAAAAGGAGACCTCTTTAAACAGAGACTCGTCAGAAAGAAGGTAGTGTTAACTAAATAGCGCTTCAACGAATTCTTTACTTTACCATAACGCATTGGGGCATGGCTGCTCTTAAAGTGCGAAGAACCGGATCCACTCTTCGAATAGATTCCTGAATACAATGGCGCTGGAATCGTAAGCCCCTTTGCTTCAAGCCCCTTTCAACCTGGCGTTGACCAGCGCTTGGTGTCACTTCAAGAATTTCCCTCACATATTTGTCAAGGTCAGCGTTGGAGACATCACTGAAATTCTCTCCCACACCAACTGGCAACCCAAAGTCATATCTTCGACGGCGCAAAGTTCTTTCGGAGATTCCAAGAATTCTTCCGATATCAGCCCAACGAAAACCGGCGTCATTGTGCAGAGTTTGCAGCTGTTGCTGTAAGATCTGTAGCCTTGGTTTGCCAACTAAACCGTTCCTAGCCACAATTGAAAGACGATCGTTTAGGGACGATGGTGCAGTAAACGTAGAGCGTTCCGAGTCCTCGAAAATTCTGTCAAAGTCCTTGAAAGTTCGTTCGTAAGAAAACGAGTTCATTTAGATCAGAAACACCTCAACTTCATTTGGGAAGGCTTCTTCTATTCTTAGAGTCAAAGTGACAAGAGTTCTTTAGTTTTCTCGTAAACGGCGACTAAAAATTTCAGCCGAGTCGTAGGAAGCAGTGTTCCTTTTCCCATCTGCATCTCCAGTAGCCTATCTAAAGACATAAAAAATCCTTCGATGTTGGGCAGCCAAATCCGTACACTTTGCATAGTGCTTCTCAAACTTCACTGATAGTCTGCTTCTATTTCCGCCATTTTGAAAGTGTTAGTTTCCGGGGCTTCTTGTTTAATCTGACTTCCGGTCATTTCTATTTCCGCTTCCTTATCTTTTAGTTTTATTAAACATCTTTTAGTTATATAAGGCGTGAATGAGTCAGGAAAGCGATTTATGCTGCACAACATCAATGTATGACAACCAAAATTGATGTATTCCGGATGAAATCGATTTATTTCATTTTAATACTTGTATTATATATAACACATAACAATTTTTGTCCGTAAAAGAACCTCATAGGACATTAGTAGTCGGGAAAGTGATCAGCCTCAAAAATTTTAATTTCAAGGCTTACTGAAAAAAATAATAAATCAAAGCTTAAAACCTGTCTTTTTTTTCTGTCTCTTAGAAATTCAAGTCGTGGAAATTCAAATTCAAATGCGTGGACTCTCCTCCCACTTCTCTTTTTGCTTGTTTGTTTTCTTTTGGTTTTTTTTTCCTCTTATTTGCCATTATCATACGCTTTTAAGTCCCTCCTACACTTTAAGTGTGTAGGTTTTTGTTAGTTGTTTAATGGAACTTGATATAACATTTCTTTGGCATAATGAAAACAAAATTGGGAAAAGGTTTTCTTATTCCAAATACATTCTCTCAAAAATACCGATGAACGACTCACTTAAAAGTTTGTTATATGTGTTTGTCAAATTCTGATGGCACTCCCGTTTAGACATACATTAACTTGAATCGCTCGTTTCGACCATGCAGAAGGAAATTGGCGAGCGAGCATGATCAGCGCAAGTTTTCACTTAACCCGAGCTTTGAACTGGTCCCCTTCGTGGTTCGGACGAAAACAAACTGTGAACGGGAGAAAATTATTATGATACGGAGACTAAACTTAAGCAAAAGAAGGAACAAAATTTGCACCTTCTTCCACCTGCTTTGTTTGATGAACATCAAGAAGCAAACTTCTTTAGGTAAATTCAAGTATAATTTGAATCAACTCCCATGCTGCTCCTGTTTTGTAAATCTTTGAATTCAAAGGCTCGGCTAAGCCATGAAGAAACTTTGGCGAACCAGCATGATCCGCGTATGAGTTCAAAAGTTCACTCATTGTTATTCTTAAGCCGAGTTGCTAGCAACTTCTCCTTAGTGGTTCGAATACGAACGCACAAAGATGCGAGGTTAACTTTTTCGCAAAGTGATTACTCAAATAAACATCCCTAAATGACTAAAAACATTTTACCACTTAAAACCAAGGAATCGCTATATTGTTCGTTCATACTACCAAATTTTTATCACTGCAATCACGTTTGGCACCACTGCCGAAAAAGAAACACTACTTAAATCGAAAAAGTCAACGAAAGGGCATTGAGATATGTCTATAATAATAAACATGCATCCTATCAGCATCTCTTGGAAAGGATAAGACTACCCTCCATGGAATCTCGAAGAATTCAAGACATGTTATTGACAAAACATAGAAGTATCTCGAACAAAGCACCACAGGCAATTAGGAATCTTATTAATTTACTCTCATTTAAGTACAATCTCAAGCGCCAAGAATATGTTTTATCTTTACCTAAAGTTAAGACTATTAAATATGGACTCAAGTCATGGAGATATTTTGCAGCTAAGAAATGGAACGAACCATCAAATGACATTAGAATAAAAGTAGACACCATTGAAGAAGTAAGCAGAATTAGATTGTTAAATTTCGGGGATTAGTAAATTTGTAATATCAGTTTTAACTAGTATTTTGACTGTGACGGTGATATTGTAATAATAGTTTTAAATAGTTTTAATCAATATTGAATTTGTGATTTTGTATGTATGTAACATAAATGGTGTGGCAGAATCAGTCTCTAACTTTATTATAGAGCAACACATTCTTGGTTATTTGTAGGTGACTTAAGAGCGACAAAAGGAGAAACAGGTGGGCTGTACATGAGCAAGTCAATCCCCTTCCAATGTTCCTTTTGTTTTCGAAGGAAAACAAAACCAAGAAATTATGATGGTTTCTACTGTATTTCAATATTTTTTTAGATGTTGTCAATGTCGCCTCAGTTATGTGACATTTTCACAGTATATACTGATGTTTCTATTCTCGTGGTGTGGCGTAAAAATTTAGCGTCAATGAAAGAAAAGGCGATCACCAACCGCCAACATATTTTCAGGGACAACGAGATAAATTTAGAGCGACGAAGCATTTTTCTTTTCATTTTTAAGCATCATTACTTCATTAATAATATTTATAATAAAGTTCAGATATAACGCCTGCTGTCATTGGTTAAAAGAGCGTGCTCTATGAAAGTATAGAGCATAGACCTGAGTTAAAGCTGTCACGCCATCTGCCGAATCGTACTATGTCCGACCTTTTCCGAGACTTCTCTCTAGCTTTTCTTTCGTAAATCGAGAGTGACATTTCGGAACAAGCGAGCAAAGGTAATTTACATTATTATATACTCAATAAAATATCGCGTTTCTGATTGGTCAATGATGAATGCATAAATAGGTTATAGAGTGCAATAGAGGTTATAGAGTGCAATACGGAGAAGTTGCCATGGAAACACCGGGGAAGCGCCAAATTTGAACACCAAATTATAAAAAAATGGCTGACAGCCGGTTTGCTTTGTCAAACCAAAACATCGTTGAGCAACTTAAAGAAAATGCGAAAAACAAAAACACAAAGCTACACAGACCTGGTTAAATGTCTTGCAAACATGGGCGACTCAACGAAAAGTAAACCCAAAAATGGAAGAATACGAGCACGAACAACTCGATAAAATATTGCAAATCTTCTATATAGAAATACGCACAAAAGACGGGTGTGAGTACGAACCTGAGAGTTTAAAATCCATGCTGGCAGCCCTCGACCGCTATTTAAAAGAGCATGACTACAAGTACTCTATTATACGAGACCGAGAGTTTCACCAGTCGAAGTTGGTACTCGAAGGAAAAGTGAAGTGTCTCCGTCAACAAGGAAAAGGCAAGAGACCCAACGCCGCGAACGCACTGACAGCCGAAGAAGAAAAAAATGCTATGGAGTGAACAAAGTCTCGGCGACTGCAGTCCAAGAGTTCTTTCCCAGACGATGTGGTGGATCTTGACTCAACATTTTGGCCTGAGGGGAAGACAGGAACACCATTCAATGGAAGTCGAGGACTTCAGTTTTTGTGTGGACGACAGCGGCACAGAGTACGTCACATTTAAAGAAAATCCCACAAAGACGAGGCAGGGAGGACTGAACACAAAACATCGTAATGTTCTGCCAAAAATGTTCGCTACTGGCGGTCAGAGATGTCCTGTTGAGTTACTGAAGCAATACCTTGCCATAATCGAAAATCCCAAAACAAATGTTTGGTATAAGAAGCAGCGGCTCGGCGTAAACAGCATCGACAATATGATGAAGAGCGTCGTCAAGAACACAGCTCTGGAAACAAGCAAGAAGAAATTGACTAACCACACCGCAAGGAAGACAGTTGTAAAGAAACTCAGAGCAGCAAGCGTCGAGAGGCAGTCGATAATCCAAGTGACCGGCCACGCAAGTGAAAAGTCTCTTAACGACTACGATGAAGGTAACGAGAAGGAACATCGACAGCTTTCAAACATTATCAGCAATGTTCCACAGTCAGCAGCCTCCAGCGGTTTTCCTGGTCTACCAATGTGGTCTTCTCCTGCAACGACTTCAACGTGTGAACAGGTGAAAACAAGCGGCCATGCTTTCACTGTGAACAACTTTCACAACTGTCAAGTCACATTTAACGTGATTCAGGGGCAATGCAGTTCACCAAAGTCTACAAGTCAGAATGTTATTCTCTGAGGCCGATTGAGATCAAACATTTGAAAACAGTTTAGCGGGCTTAAGTACTCTTGCCGCTTTTAATAACTGAAATTTAGCTTTTGAGTTCGGCTTGTAATATTTTCTGAGAAACTTTCAAGTACTTCACGCTTGATTTACCTGTCACAACATTACATTTTTGATTGGTTCAAATAAAACATGTGAGCATTTTGGAACCCATTGAAGTGTTTTTTGTAGTACGTAAGGCGTGCAGAGTAGCGCAATGGAGTAATTTTGTCGAGAATATAATAAATAAAAAATCGTACGAACCTGCTCGTGCATTTCGTGATTTATGGTCACTCGTGATGTTTTGAAAGTTTTCAAATTGCACTCGCCTACGGCTCGTGCAATTTTAAGAACTTTCAAAACATCACTCGTGCCCATAAATCACGAAATGCACTCGCGTTCATACGATTTCCTATACTTACAGCAACGTGAGCAGAGACAAAAATCCTCAAAGATGAAACAAAATGGACAGTCCGAGTTTTAAATGTTTTCACGCTCAGTTAGATTACAAGTTAACGTACAGTAATAAATATCAAACACAGCTCGCACTTGTATATTACACAAAGTTTCGTGTTCAAAAACAAAACAGAAAAACACAGGAATTATTAAAAATATAACCAAGCATAGCTGTTAAAATTCATACTAATCATGACGGTGTCAGAGCGACTACGATAATGCTGAGGTCTGTCGCGGCTAGCTCATCATGGCGATCTTCAGTCATCGCGGTGTAGCAAGCCTCAGGAATTAAATCGACCACCCTTCGAGTGGAAAAAAAGAGCTTCCTCCGATAACCATTCCGATGCGTTGAGTGAAAGGCCACATCAGTCTCTGCAGCCGAGTTTTATAGTGCTGTCATTCCGAGCAATCTTCATGTCCTGGTGAATTCGGCTGTCGTTCATTCATAAAACACCCGCCTTGAACGGTTTGTTTTCTACTTGTTATGTGAATTAACTTGCGTATTTTTGTGAGCCACGATTGGGCCGAATTTCACTGAACCACTTTCAGATTCTGTATTAGGAACTAAAAAACTTCAGGCTAAAGTGTTAAATTCGACATGCCGAACTATTCTAGTTTGTAAACTTTTGCAGAATACGAACTTTGATGGTTTGAAATTTTTGACAGCTTTAATCTTGTACAGCCAGTCAGATTGTTTGAACCATTCTAACAGGGATTCTGGTTGGCTTATTGTAGCGTGCTTTATGAGAGTATAGCGCATGCTGACGACACTGTTGTTCGCTTTGGAAATAGATTTTGTTTTGAAAATTGAATGTAATTCTTGGGGAATTTAACGAGTTCTTTATTATATTTATTCAGTCAAGAAGTAGGGAGAAACACTCGACTACGTCTCGTGTTTCGCCAGAACAACAGAACAGAGCACAGTCTAATCTACTCAGTTCTGATTGGTTAAGATAAATGCAATTTTCAGGTTATTCAATGTAGAAGAGGGTTAATTCAGTACAAAGAAGTAACAAACCAGACATTCTGATTGGTTAATAATCACTGAAACTCACAGATAGCCAATCAAGTGCGAGCCTTGGATGTCGCAACATTTGGATACGCTGAAAATTTGTCAGCGAAATAATGGCTGGTGTTTTAAGTAGGTTTTCTTACGCCACCGCAACAACAACACAGCAGCTGAAAAACGGCTCTAACAACGAAAACACTGTAAAAAGCACTGCTCCTTGCTCTTGTAGGTGTTTAGGGAAGGGAATTGCCAAGCAAATCGAAAATTACGAGCCGACCCAGCTGAACAATTTACTCGAGCGATTCTGCGCCGAAATTAAAAAACATGGTTAAACCTCGCAAACGACGATTCCATTTCATCGAAAGTGATTTGGACACGGACTGAACAATTCCTTGAACTATTTAGCCTAACTTTATACTTTTTTTAGTCTCGAAGATGTGAAAATATAAATGTATATTATTGTTTTGATCGTACGCGGTTGTTTTTTTACCGAAAGCACTTGCAGGGTTTGAATAAATTATTTTTGCACTTGATGCACGCACTTTGCTTCTGCATAATCATGATAATCTATCTCGTATTTTTTCACGTATATTATTAGTACGTAATCACATGATTTTTCTCGTGCAATTTGGATTAAATATGCACTTGCTAACAAAATTGCACTCGCCTTACAGGCTCGTGCAATTTGTGGTCTTTGAAAAAATTTACTTATTCTTTGTTATTCTAAGTTACACTCGAAATCATGTGATTGCTTCTACTAATTCAATTATATTTTTCTTCTTAACTCACACGTTAGTGAAACTGCTGACACGTGTCTCGCATTTTTCATTTCATAGCGATTTTTATTTATTCAATAGATTTGAGAAAGTTTAATTTCCCAACGGCGGTAATGCAAACGGGGACATTAGTTGTCAGGAAAGTGATCAGCCTCAAAAATCAACGCGTACTGAAAAAAAAGAAATCAGAGCTAAAGACCAGATTTTTTTATTGTCTCTTAGAAATTCAAATCAACTCCCTTCAGCCTTAGCTTAATATTTTCCAAAAATGGTCTTCCCTGAGTCTTTATAGTTTGGAGCATGTAAGTGCTGAACGATCACTAGCTATATCCATTTCAGAGATCTGGAACTACACCTAAGTCAGACAAAGTTTCAGCAGACTGTGTATTTTTCGGCCATTATACAGTTTTTCTTGCTATTCAATATAATTTCATCCCTGTCACTTGGCGAAATTATTGCCAGCAAAGTCACTTCCAAAAATATGAATGTTTCAGACCCTCAGGGAGCCTCGTCTCGCGGTCTGCACATTACTTACCAGTACATAGACCAAGCCACGTTCACCAATGAAGGGACTGAGAAGTTAGATCAAAATATTCAGCGAGTAGACGAACGTTTAACGCGACTCATCGCCCTGTTCATTCTGCAGAGGAAAGTTGGTATGTCATCGGTCCGTTGCGGTGACGACTATAAGAAGCAAGACGAAAGTTCAGAGCGAGTGAACAATAGATTAACGAAAGCGGTTGGCTTCTCGCAAAACATCGCTGGATCCTCGTCGAGCATGAAGAATGACGATGTTATAAGAAACTCATCCCAGACTCTTTACAAAACAAGGCTTGGATGCCATGGATACCGAACAAAGGTATGTATAACTTCCAACAGTGGACTAAAGACTCCAAACACTCCAGCATTGTTCATGTTGGCATAAATTTGGAGCAACTACCCACGGATTAGACTTTACGGCAACTGACTGTGGATTTAGGTTCACGTTAACCTGATCCGAATCAGCTAAACACGGGCCAGAGTACAACAGACCAGGAGGGACCACACACGGCTTCGGGTCTATTACGGTTGCTAAGGCCTGTTCTCTGGCTTGCGACTTGGCAATCTCCGTTTCCAAAGTAACACGCCTTTCTTCTTGCTTAAGACGGAACTTTCGTTCTTCTAGAAACTGGCGCTTACTGAAGGCTGCTGCTTCCGCTGTTAATACCACGACGCAAATGGCCTCCTTTGCTCTCGCCGCCGATAGAGATGATGCACTGCTGCTTCTGCGTGAACCACTATGACTAGAACCCTTAGACACTCTTGAAGACTTAGAAGCTGACCGAAAACCAACCTCATCAATTGAATCAATTGGGCTAACCTGGACATTCAACTGGAGCACTTCTTCGGCTCTAGCGATCCAGTCCTGAACTCTCTGAACAAAGTCATCCTTTAGCACAGCCATAGTTAGTAGAGGAGACTATGGCACAGCTAGCAGCTTGCAAGCGATCGAAGGATTCCCGACATCTGGTAATGCAAGCCTCGTCTTGAATGGACGACAAGTGCAGAATGTGCGCTTCTTTAAAATTCTCCAAAGGGACCATAAACTCCGTAAATTTAACCTTCACGCGGTCAATGTTCTGCGCGTCTGACAACAAGGCCTCGACTTCACTTTTCTTGACGGTCGCAGTTGAGAGAAAGCCTGATCTTGAATTCTTGAGGCGAAGAAGCTTGTCGTACAGGGCGCCTGCATTAAGAACTGACATCGTGACTTGAATACCTTGCCGAACAAATTTCTAACGATATAACTTCCAACAGTGGACTAAACACTCCAAACACTCCAGCAATGTATTAACGTGCTTTATTTAAGAAACGATGTTGTAGTTGCGGTTGTTCAAAGCGGCTAAAAATTTGTTAGGAGCTGGGAAAAACTACACTGGAGCGGCCACCAACTGTAACGTGAAATCTGGCTGCCATAGAGCGAAAAATGACTGCTTGGAAATGGCAAGCGAAAAAAAACTGAACCGAAAAGACTTACACGACCTTTAGATACTAACGAATATATTACAATAAATTAATCGACTAACACGCTGAAATACATTCCGCACACACGACGAACTAGCCTACAAAAATCCCAAGGGGCAAAAACAAAAGACATTAATAAACGGGTGTTTAGTTCTTCACAGTATGAGATTGTTCTCCAGTGCCGAATTTCATTTTTGGGTCTTAAGTTTAAAGATGGTTACGTCAAATAAAATTTGGGAAATTCATGAGTGTTCAACTTATGGGTTATCATCCTTGCTGTTCTCCTTTCAGGAAAGGTAGCATCGTCGTGCAAAGAGATTTATTCAAAAAAAAGGTGAGAATCGGTTGAAATGTTACAGAATCAAAAGCCACTGGGCTTTAGTCTTGAGAGAGTCTCCAAGATGCGCGGTGATAGTTTTAAGCGTAAAGCTGAAGACCCTCGGCAGACCCTCGGAATTAGGGATAGGAGACAGCAGAAGAATACCACTTTGTTCTAAAGTGTCTGCAGGAATAAGGGAAATAACTAAATAAAAAGATTCGGACAGTTACCTTTTGTTCATGGAAAACTATTTTAATGTATGTGTGCGACCTAAGTCCAATACTATAGTGCTCCGTACTATATCTTAGTAGAGGAAAAATTCTTAACCGAAAAGAAATTTCATGCCAAAGGGGAACGATTAAGGCCCAAATGAAATCGGTTATCTTATTTTAAAAGATCACAGATTGATGAGATTCTCCTCCTCAACTATAGCTAGCATTTTCCCCGTAGAGCCAGCTTCAGTGTTTTTTTTTTTTTTAATTGTTATTATTTGCCTCTTCCGTTTGATTTAAAACATGAACTTTCGTTCAGGTATTTATTCAAATACCATGCTTTGATTTACCAAGTGTCAAGATCGACTCCGACTCTTGTGTTCCTTTCGATAATAGGTTTCCGGAAGACAATGCTTACATACTTCAGACGGATTGTGGGTATGTTCCTGCTTACTGTCAAATGACTAGCTCTGGCATGGGCACATGTGGAGGAGGTGGATGGACGCTGGTCATGAAGATTGACGACTAAAAGGTGGTTCCTTTATAAAGTTCAGTAATAGGGAGAGAACTTTTTTTGCTGCCACCTAAATTCATTTATCGTAGGGAGGTTGCTTAACTAAGGAAATTAAAATTTTTCATAATTTACTGAACATAGAAGTTCAAAATCCGTGATCGCGCCCATCAGTCCGCAAAACTGTAATCAAAACCTTTTTCTTGTTGTTTCTCAGAAACAACAAGAAAAAGGAAATTAAAATCCGATGATGGAACTGCATGAAGTTGACATTTTTTATCCTAAGAAGTGCCGCGCGTATTTTTAGAGTGAAGATTAGTTTAACATAGTTATTGGCTGAACAGAAAATTTCTTTTATTAGAACTAATATATTCAAGTCAGCAGTTATCAGACAGAATTTAAACTTCCTGTAAAAAAAGGAGGATCCATTTTCTGGCTTTGGTGTCAAAAATTAAAAAGGTTTTCGGTTTCTCAAAAACCCTTATGCGCGTCGGTGAGTGAATAAAAACAATAACTTGGTAGTAAATTGATAACGCTATCAAATATAGCTTGATAACGCAAGGCAAACCACCGAAGTTAGTTTTAATCGGGTTTTCAGTCGCTTTTTTGCTCAGACCGAGGGATGACACTCAAAACGACAACCTTAAAAAGATGGATGACAGATGTTAACCTAACTTGATATACTTGTTGTTGATAAACACCTCATTGTTTGTAAATCAACTTACTAAGCAGCTGATGGAGGACGGTATCTTCAAACACAGTAAGTGGTAACTCTGCCTCAAAAAACAGGATCTGAGAGATGCATTTTTATCTCCAAAATAACACTTTTAATGGAGCTATTTGAATTAAGACTAGCCGAGAGCAAAATGTTCTCGCAAACCAACGTAACGCAAAGAGAGCAAGAAACTTTCACTAACAAGAATATGTTTGGAATAGTTCATGGTTTTATATTTTTACAAAATTTGTCATTGATTTCCTTTCTATTTTATAAATAATGACGTGCTTTGGCAAACCGAGTAGTATACTGTTATATTGCAAGTCGGCAAATGGACGATAATTGTCTGTTGAAGAAAAAAAATTCATAAACAAAATTCGGAGAATAAAGCACGAAGTAAATAATTTCCTTTTTGTCTTGTAAGAAATTGTTACCCTAAGTCTTCCGCTTATTTTTTATTATTTTTTTAAGGTTCTCTAAGCATCAGTTTTTCTTACTGAGTAGATCTGTATCTACAGGAAGACGACTTATTTTCTAAAAACTGACTGAAATTGTTACTGAGCATGCTCCTATGTATGTTGGATAACTTCAGGTAGAATGCGAGGAGAAGAAGGGAGCGAGGCTTTATATCAATAAGGAAAGAGAAAAAAAATTGTCAAAATTGTAATTTGCTGCTTCGAATAATTTCATTTGTTACATGAGTCATAATAAAAAACGATATCACTCCCTTTTCTGAAACAAGATCCTGTCATTACCGCCCACGTTGAACATATATGCTACTAAGCACAATGCCTTCATTTTGACCGGGTGGATCAACATGGTTCTTATGCTTTCCACAAAAGGCTTTTGATAATTTGCCTTCATCACAAAGGTTTATAACACTTTTTTTACTTCGCACAGGTTTGGCTTGCCTTATTAAAATGAAAAAACCGAAAACCATCGTCACTTAACAACATAGTGTCTGAACTTGAAACAAAAGGCCTTTTATAATTTTCGTTCATCAGGAAAGTTGAGAGCAGGTTTTTTCCTTTGGTTTTTATATTTTATTCATTTATTTTGGATGAGGGACCGGTTTGGCTAGCCTTATTTAAATGTATGAACCGGAGACCACACAAGTAAGAGACTCGTTCAGCGTTTATTTACTTAATTAATTAAAAACAAAAGCAAAACACTTTCTATGGAGCTCAAAATTACTTCATAAAGTCGGGCATTAAAATCAAATTTAAGTTACATTCATTTTCAGCGTCGTTGTATATTAGCGGGATCGCTAAAGATGCTCAACTTGCTGGCCCCTCAGGTATACGTCTTCACTGTAGCAGAATCTGTTTGGCATCGAGCCGTCCAGCAATGGAGCGGACTTTTCGTTCCCGCTTTTCGTTCGACTTACGGTTACAACTCTAAAAAATTTAAAAAAAGTATAATTGCAACCATACCTTCTTGAAACATGAAAAACTCCTAAAGATCATAATAATTTTTGCTTTTAAAATTAAGCTAGTTTCTTTCGCTTGTGATTAAAGGGCACCAGGTAATTTTTTTGTTATAATTCAGTTCTCTCTTTACCAATTTTACTTGCTGCTTTTTTTAGTCCAGATTAAAAAGATAAATCGAAGTTTCTTATGCATTTACCTTCCTAGAGTCCTTGGGTGCGCAGGCCACTGCCTCGGTTCCTTCGATCAGAAGAAGTGACAAGAGAAAAAGAACACCCAAAGCCAGTTTTGTTTCCATTTCTTTGTTGAGGTATTTTCGGATTCAGTTTGCTCGGTGCGTTCGTTTGATGTGGAAGGGTAGTACAGGGGGTTTTTATAGTGGAAAGATCTTGGATCATCTGCTTGATATGCGATATTACACGCCCACAATGAGAAAGCAATGACGCTGGTAAGTCTACATCTTCGTCGTTGTAAAAAGTTCTTAGCATGCAGCTGAACGGGATCAAATTCGTAGCAGCCTTGGTGATAACATTAAAATTTTGATAATTAACCCAAAGAGCAAACCAGAAAAGTGATACTTGCGTGGACTCTCCTCTCGCTTCTCCTTTCGTTTCTTTGCTTTCTTTTAGCTCCTTTTTTTTTTTTTTTTTTTTTTTTTTTTTTTTTTTGATTATGACACGATTTTAAGTCCCTCCTTCACTTTTAGTGTGTCGGTTTTTGTTAGTTGTTTAATAGAACTTGATATAACACTAATTTGGCATTATGGAAAAAAATTGAAAAAAGTTTTTCTTTCAGCTGGATCAGAATTTGCATGTTATTCCAACTGCCTTGTCTTAAAAAATACCAATTAACGACTTACTTAATAAAATTAAACGTCTTTTATATGTGCGTGTCAAAGTCTCCTGGCACTTCCGTTTAGACAATTATTTCTTAAATCGCTCGTTTCGACCATGTAGAGGGAAATTGTCGAACGAGCATGATCAGCGCAAGTTTTCTCTTTACCCGAGCTTTGAACTGATCCCCTTCGTGGTTCAGACGAAAACAAACTGTGAACGGGAGAAAACATTCAACTTAAACAAAAGAAGGAACAAAATTTGCTCCTTCTTCCACCTGCTTTGTTTGATGAACATCAAGAAGCAAACTTCTTTGGGTAAATTCAAGTCTAATTTGAATCAAACTCCCATGCCGCTCCTGTTTTGTAAACCTTTGAATTGAAAGGCTCGGCTAAGCCATTCAGAAGAAACTTTGGCGAACCAACATGATCCGCGTATGAGTTCAAAAATTAAACCATTGTTATTCTTAAGCCGAGTTGGTAACAACTTTTCCTTAGTGGTTCAAACACAAACGCACAACAGAAAGAAAGAAATACATTTTATATCTTTCTCGTGCACTGGCTCACCTCCAGGCCCCACACACCGCTCAAGTTAGCCATGTCATTTCATTCGAAGTACCCAACTCAGGGAGCTAAATTTGATTCGGTTCTTCAAACACGATTAAAACATGCGATGCAACATAAATGGTGTGGCAGAATCAGTCTCTAACTTTATTATAGAGCAACACATCCATGGTTATTTTTAGGTAATTTATGAGCGACAATAGGGGAAACAGGTGGAATGTACATGAGCAAGTTAGTCTCCTTCCAATGTTCCCTTTTTTTTTACGTAGGAAAATAAAAACAAGAAATCATGGTGGTTCCTACTGTATTTGAATATTTTTTTAGATGTTGTCAATGTCGCCTCAGTTCAATGACATTTTTACAGTATATACCGATGTTTCTATTCTCGTGATGTGGCGTAGACATTCAATTCAATTCAATTTATTTTCTTTCTTAGCTCACGCCTTAGTAAAACTGCTGACACACGTCTCGTAACTTTCATTTCATTTCATCGTGATTTTTATTTATTCAGTAGATTTGAGAAAATTAAATTTCCTCACGGCGGTAATGCAAGCAGGGACATAAGTAGTCGGGAAAGTGATCAGCCTCAAAAATTTTAATTTCAACGCTTGCTGAAAAAAATAATAAATCAGAGCTTAAAACCTGTCTTTTTTTTTCTGTCTCTTAGAAATTCAAGTCAACTCCCTCCAGCTTAAGCTTAATATTTTCCAAAAAAGGTCGTCCCTGAGTCTTTATAGTTTGGAGCATATAAGTGCTGAACGAAGACTAGCTATGTCCATGTAAGAGATCTGGAACTACACCTAAGTCAGACAAAGCTTCAGCAGCCTGTGCATTTTTCGGCCATGATACAGTTTTTCTTGCTGTTCAGTATAATTTCATCCCTGTCAATTGGCGAAATTACTGCCAGAAAAGTCAATTACAAAAAGATGAATGTTTCAGACCCTCAGGGAGCCTCGTCTCGCAGTCCGCACATTACTTACCGTTTAACGCGACTCATCGCCCTGTTCATTCTGCAGAGGAATGCTAGTACCTCATCGGTCCGTCGCGGTGACGACTATAAGAAGCAAGACGAAAGTTTAGAGCAAGTGAACGATGGATTAACGAAAGTGCTTGGCTTGTTTCAGGACATCGCTGGATCTTCGTCGAGTATGAAGAATGACGATGTTAAGAAACGCATCAAAGACAAAACAAGGCTGGGATGGCATGGATCCCGAACAAAGGTATGAGATTGTTTTTCAATGCACAATTTCATTCTTGAGTCTTGAGTTTTAAAGAAGGTTGTGTCCAATAAAATTTGGGAAATTTATAAACGTTCAACTGATGAGTTATCATCCTCTCTGTTGTCCTTTCAGAAAGGTAGTATCGTCGTGCAAAGAGATTTATTAAAAAAGCAGGTGAGAATTGGTTGAAATGTTGCAGAATTAAAAGACACTAGGTTTTAGTCTTGAGAAAGTCTCCAGGATGCGCGGTGATAGTTTTAAGCGCAAAGCTGAAGACCCTCAGCAGACCTTGAGAATTAAAGACAGGAGACAGCAAAAGAAGACCACTTTCTCCTAAGGTGTCTGCAGGAATAAGGGAAATAACTAAATAATAAGATTCGGATAGTTACCGTACGTTTTTTCATGGAAAATTATATTAATGTATATGTGCGACCTAAGTCCAATATGTGGCATAAAGAGATGTTCCGTAATATATCTCAATAGAGGAAAAATCGAATTATATATTAGCCCAAAAGACATTTCATGCCAAAGGGGAGCAATTAAGGCCCAAATGAAATCGGTTATCGTATTTTATTTTATTTTAAAAGACTAGAGATTATTAAGGTTCTCCTCTTCAGCTAAAGCTAGCATTTTTCCCTTAAAGCAGGCTTCAGCATTTTTTATTTTATTATTTGCCTGTTCCGTTTGATTTAAAACATGAACTTTCGTTCAGGTATCTATTCAAATACTACGCTTTGATTTACCAACTGTCAAGATCGACTCCAACTCTGTTTCAATATCAGGTTTCTGGAGGACAGTGCTTACCTGCTTCTGACGGATTGTGGGTATGTCCCTATTTACTGTCACATGACCAGCTCTGGCATGAGTGCATATAGAGGAGGTGGATGGACGCTGGTCATGAAGATTGCCGGCCAGAAGGTAGGTCCTTTGTAAAGCGCAGTAAAAGGAAGGGAACTATGTTTGCTGCCGCCTAGATTCATTTATCGTAGGGAGGCTGCTTCACTCAGGAAATTAAAATTTATCATATTTTACTGAGCACAAAAGTTCAAACTCCATGATCGCACCCATCAATCGGCAAAACTGTGATCAAAACAAACAACAGGAAAAAGGATATTAAAATCCGATAATGGCAATACGTGAAGTTGACATTTTTTATCCTAGGGAGTGTCCGAGCGAGTCTGAAACAGTATTTGTCTACTACAAAACTGTTTTTGCGTGACGAACTTACTTTCTTTTGTTTTGTTATCACAGCGGACTTTTCCCTACGACTCAAATTACTGGAGCAACAAGGAAAGCTACAATTTAGAAGGAGGAATGACTGGATTTGACAGACAAGAGACCAAACTGCTAACCTACTGTAACACATCCTTCTCCCTTCTCATGAAGTTGACATTTTTTATCCTAAGAATTGCCGCGCCCATTTTTTCAGTGGAGATAGGTTGAACATAATTATTGGCTGAACTGGAAAGATTTCGAAGGAAAACGAAAGAAAGATTTCGAAGGAATATCCAACAAGAAACAAATACAGGATAAGATTTAGCATTTACCAAATGTAGAAAACTAAAGGTCGCTCTTCGATCGTTCATCTTCAGAAAATGTCTTTTTAAACTTCCTTTAAAAAATCGAGGATCCATTTTCTGGCTTTGGCGTTCAAGAGTAAAAAGGTTTTCGGTTTCTCAAAAATCCTCATGCGCGTCGGTGAGTAAACGAAAACAACAACTTGGTAGTAAATCGATAACGTTATCAAATATAGCTTGATAACGCAAGGCAAACTACCAAAGCTAATTTGAATTTTAAACGGTTTTTTAGTCGTTTTTTTGCTCAGACCAACGGATTACACTCAAAACGATAACCTTAAAAAGATGGATGACAGATAGTAACCTAACTTGATCTACTTGTTGTTGATAATCACCTCATTGTTTGTAAATCAACTTAGCTAAGCAGCTGATGGAGGACGGTATCTTCAAACAGAGTAAGTGGTAACTCTGCCTCAAATAACAGGATCTGCGAGTAGCATTTTTATCACCAATGTAACACTTTTAGCGACCTATTCGAAGTAAGACTAACCAAGAGCAAAATGTTCTCGCAAACCAATGTAACGCAACGAGAGCAGGGAACTTTCACTTACAAGAATATGTTTTGAATAGTTCATGTTTTTTTTTTTTTTTTAAATTTGTTATTGATTTCCTCTCCATTTTATAAATAATGACGCACTTTGGCGAACCGAGTCGTATACCGTAATATTGCAAATCGGCAAATGAACAATAATTCTCCGTCGAAGAAAAAAAAATTCGTATTTTATTCGTAATTTCACGCGCGCTATGTTAGGATAAAAATTATGAAATAATTCAAATAGTACGCGCGCTCTGATTGGCCATAAAACCATTTTACATGAGCGTATGTAAACCCGGTTTTCGTTCCTCTTTCATTAGTTATTTTATAAAAGAAATGTAAAATGGTTTCCGTGTTTACATAGCCTGATGTAAACACGCGGGAGGTTGGGAGAACACTCGATAAGCTGGATAAACTAGAGAAGTTTGGAGAGCCCTCAAAAAGATAGAGTTGCTCTCGGCTGCGCCTCGAGCTACTCTTACGCATTTTTCGTGCTCTCCAAACTTCCCAAGTGCATCCATAACTCGATATACGCAAGCTAAGCATGGACAAATTCTTAGTTTTCCTTGGTTTTTACTTTTTATTCATTTATTTTGGATTAGGGACCGATTTTGTTAGCCTTCTTAAAAGGTATGAACCGGAAGCAACCGAAATAAAAGACTCCTTCAGCATTTATTTACTTTATTAAATAACAAACAAAAGCAAAATACTTTCCATGGAGCTCAAAATTTCTTCACAAAGTCGGGCATTAACATCAAATTCAAGTTACATTCATTTTCAGCGTCGTTGTATATTAGTGGGATTCCTAAAGAGTCTCAACTTGCTGGCCTCTCAGGTGTGCGTCTTCATCTAGCAGGATCTCTTTGCAATCGAGCCGTCGAGCAATGGAGCAGACTCTTCGTTCCCGCCCCTTGTTCGAATTACAAGCCTATAAATTAAAAAAAGAATTTTAATTGCAGCCATACCTACTTGAAATATAAAGAGCTCCTAAAACTCAGAATAATTAAAAAGTTAAATCGAAGTGTCTGATGTATTTACCGGCCTAGAGTCCTTTTTTGTGCAGGCCAGTACACCTTCGGTTCCTTCGATCAGAAGAAGTGACAAGAAGAAAAGAACACCCAAAGCCAGTTTTGTTTCCATTTCTTTGTTGAGATATTTTCGGATTCAGTTTGCTCGGTGCGTTCGTTTGATGTGGAAGGGTAGGACAGAGGGTTTTTATAGTGGAAAGATCTTGGATCATCTGTACCTTAAGCGATATGCCACCCACAATGACAAAGCAATGACGCAGGTGAGAATATATCTTCATCGCCGGAAAAAGTTCTCAGCATGCAGCTGAACGGGATCAAATTCATAGCGGTCTTTGCGGTGACCTTTCAATTTTTACAATTAACCCAAAGAACAAGCCAGAAAAGTGATACTTGCGTGGACTCTCCTCCCACTTCTCTTTTTGCTTGTTTGTTTTCTTTTGCCTTTTTTTTTGTCTTATTTTCCATTATCATACGCTTTTAAGTCCCTCCTACACTTTAAGTGTGTTTTTGTTAGTTGTTTAATGGAACTTGATATAACATTTCTTTGGCATAATGAAAACAAAATTGGGAAAAGGTATTCTTATTACAAATACATTCTCTCAAAAATACCAATGAACGACTCACTTAAAAGTTTGTTATATGTGTTTGTCAAATTCTGATGGCACTCCCGTTTAGACAATTATTAACTTGAATCACTCGTTTCGACCATGCAGAAGGAAATTGGCGAGCGAGCATGATCAGCGCAAGTTTTCACTTTACCCGAGCTTTGAACTGGTCCCCTTCGTGGTCCGGACGAAAACAAACTGTGAACGGGAGAAAATTATTATGATACGGAGACTAAACTTAATCAAAAGAAGGAACAAAATTTGCACCTTCTTCCACCTGCTTTGCTTGATGAACATCAAGAAGCAAACTTCTTTAGGTAAATTCAAGTATAATTTGAATCAACTCCCATGCTGCTCCTGTTTTGTAAACCTTTGAATTCAAAGGCTCGGCTAAGCCATGAAGAAACTTTGGCGAACCAGCATGATCCGCGTATGAGTTCAAAAGTTCACTCATTGTTATTCTTTAGCCGAGTTGCTAGCAACTTCTCCTTAGTGGTTCGAATACGAACGCACAAAGATGCGAGGTAAACTTTTTCGCAAAGTGATTACTCAAATAAACATCCCTAATAGACTAAAAATATTTAGAGCAACACATTCTTGGTTATTTGTAGGTGACTTAAGAGCGACAAAAGGAGAAACAGGTGGGCTGTACATGAGCAAGTCAATCCCCTTGCAATGTTCCCTTTGTTTACGTAGGAAATTAAAAACAAGAAATTATGATAGTTCCTACTGTATTTAAATATTTTTTAGATGTTGTCAATGTCGCCTCAGTTATATGACATTTTCACAGTATATACTGATGTTTCTATTCTCGTGGTGTGGCGTAAAAATTTAGCGTCAATGAAAGAAAAGGCGATCACCAACCGCCAACATACTTCAGGGACAACGAGATAAATTTAGAGCGACGAAGCATTTTGCTTTTCATTTTTAAGCATCATTACTTCATTAATAATATTTATAATAAAGTTCAGATATAACGCGTGCTGTCATTGGTTAAAAGAGCGTGCTCTATGAAAGTATAGAGCATAGACCTGAGTTAAAGCTGTCACGCCATCTGCCGAATCGTACTATGTCCGACCTTTTCCGAGACTTCTTTCTAGCTTTTCTTTCGTAAATCGAGAGTGACATTTCGGAACAAGCGAGCAAAGGTTCGCAAAAATGCCAGGCGCAGTAATTTACATTATTATATACTCCACAAAATATCGCGTTTCTGATTGGTCAATGATGAATGCATAAATAGGTTATAGAGTGCAATAGAGGTTATAGAGTGCAATACGGAGAAGTTGCCATGGAAACACCGGGGAAGCACCAAATTTGAACACCAAATTATAAAAAAGTGGCTGACAGCCGGTTTGCTTTTTCAAACCAAAACATCGTTGAGCAACTTAAAGAAAATGCGAAAAACAAAAACACAAAGCTACACAGACCTGGTTAAATGTCTGGCAAACATGGGCGACTCAACGAAAAGTAAACCCAAAAATGGAAGAATACGAGCACGAACAACTCGATAAAATGTTGCAAATCTTCTACACAGAAATACGCACAAAAGACGGGTGTGAGTACGAACCTGAGAGTTTAAAATCCATGCAGGCAGCCCTCGACTGCTATTTAAAAGAGCATGACTACCAGTACTCTATTATACGAGACCGAGAGTTTCACCAGTCGAAGTTGGTACTCGAAGGAAAAGTGAAGTGTCTCCGTCAACAAGGAAAAGGCAAGAGACCCAACGCCGCGAACGCACTGACAGCCGAAGAAAAAAAATTCTATGGAGTGAACAAAGTATCGGCGACTGCAGTCCAAGAGTTCTTTCCCAGACGATGTGGTGGATCTTGACTCAACATTTTGGCCTGAGAGGAAGACAGGAACACCATTCAATGGAAGTCGAGGACTTCAGTTTCTGTGTGGACGACAGCGGCACAGAGTACGTCACACTTAAAGAAAATCCTACAAAGACGAGGCAGGGAAGACTGAACACAAAACATCGTAGTGTTCTGCCAAAAATGTTCGCTACTGGCGGTCAGAGATGTCCTGTTGAGTTACTGAAGCAATACCTTAGTAGGCGTCCTCAAGAGCTGCGCGACAAAGGTCCTTTTTACCTTGCCATAATCGAAAATCCCAAAACAAATGTTTGGTATAAGAAACAGCGGCTCGGCGTAAACAGCATCGACAATATGATGAAGAGCGTCGTCAAGAACACAGCTCTGGAAACAAGCAAGAAGAAATTGACTAACCACACCGCAAGGAAGACAGTTGTGAAGAAACTCAGAGCAGCAAGCGTCGAGAGGCAGTCGATAATCCAGGTGACCGGCCACGCAAGTGAAAAGTCTCTTAACGACTACGATGAAGGTAGCGAGAAGGAACAGCGACAGCTTTCAAACATTATCAGCAATGCTCTACAGTCAGCAGCCTCCAGCAGTTTTCCTGGTCTACCAATGTGGTCTTCTCCTGCAACGACTTCAACGTGTGAACAGGTGAAAACAAGCGGCCATGCTTTCACTGTGAACAACTTTCACAACTGTCAAGTCACATTTAACGTGATTCAGGGGCAATGCAGTTCACCAAAGTCTACAAGTCAGAATGTTATTCCCTGAGGCCGATTGAGATCAAACATTTGAAAACAGTTTAGCGGGCTTAAGTACTCTTGCCGCTTTTAATAACTGAAATTTAGCTTTTGAGTTCGGCTTGTAATATTTTCTGAGAAACTTTCAAGTACTTCACGCTTGATTTACCTGTCACAACATTACATTTTTGATTGGTTCAAATAAAACATGTGAGCATTTTGGAACCCATTGAAGTGTTTTTTGTAGTACGTAAGGCGTACAGAGTAGCGCGCTGGAGTAATTTTGTCGAGAATATAATAAATAAAAAATCGTATGAACCTGCTCGTGCATTTCGTGATTTATGGTCACTCGTGATGTTTTGAAAGTTCTCAAATTGCACTCGCCTACGGCTCCTGCAATTTTAAGAACTTTCAAAACATCACTCGTGCCCATAAATCACGAAATGCACTCGCGTTCATACGATTTCCTATACCTACAGCAACGTGAGCAGAGACAAAAATCCTCAATTCCCCTAGATGAAACAAAATGGACAGTCCGAGTTTTAAATGTTTTCACGCTCAGTTAGATTACAAGTTAACGTACAGTGATAAATATCAAACACAGCTCGCACTTGTATATTACACAAAGTTTCGTGTTCAAAAACAAAACAGAAAAACACAGAAATTATTAAAAATATAGCCAAGCATAACTGTTAAAATTCATACTAATCATGGTATCCGCGGGTTTCGCCCATAACGAGTTTCGCCCAAGAAGCGTTTCGCCCATAACGAGAATGGTTTCGCCCAGGCATAAATTCGATTCGCCCAGACTGACAGTCAGTGATTATCCAGGCTAAGGGCCTCTTTAGACATATGCTTTCTGTTCATACAATGTTCATACACGACTTTCGTAATGGCCAAGTAAACTTCAGTTTTCTTTTCAAATTCTATTGACAAGTGAAAAGGTGAGATTTTTTTGGCCAGAGTAAACAACGGTTCTTTTCAAGTTCTATTGACTAGTGAAAAGGTGAGATTTTTTTGGCAGGAGTGAACTTCGGTTCTTTTCAAATTCTATTGACTAGTGAAAAGGTGAGATTTTTTTTGCAAGAGTGAAAATCTATTGATAAGCGAACAGGTGAGATATTTTTGCAAGAGTAAGCTTTTCAAATTCTATTGATAAGGTTTGATTGAGATTGTTTGTGCAAGACGGTAATTTCCTTTAAGTTAAGGCTTTCGTACCGCACGCTTCGTCGGAGTAGTAAAGCTATTCCACGCGCGCGCACTCATGAACTTGACTAGTTTCTATCTCTTTTCCAATTATATGTTGCCGTTACCTATGTCAGAAATACAATCTTTAACTCTCGATTCCTTTGTTTTAGTATTCACGAAACCGTATTCACATGTATTCATAAGCTGGCGTGCGGAACTTATCTTCCGTGTACAAAAGATTTGCAACGATGATATGTTCCACGCGCAAGTGTTTTCAAAAGCGTTTAATTTAATTCTCGAGAAGAAAAGTGATGCGAAAAAATCATAGCAATGCTTTTACGACAAACGGACGTCTCTGCAGTATTTCGTGCGCGAATTACCTTAACAATCCCCGCTCCACAGTGAAAGCTATAATTGACTTGTTCGTTTCAACAGTAACTTGTTCGTTTCAAAATTTCATGATCTCAGGTCAAGTCACTTTTCTTCATTCTGTGCATACAAACGTTTATAAGGTTGACGTTTTCCGAGTGAGAGTGTAGAAGTTTTACTTATGGGCGAAACCTTTATTGTTCTGGGCGAAACCATTCTCGTTCTGGGCGAAACGATATGTGCGAAACTCGTTATGGGCGAAACCCGCCATAACCCTAATCATGACGGTGTCAGAGCGACTACGATAATGCTGAGGTCTGTCGCGGCTAGCTCATCATGGCGATCTTCGGTCATCGCAGTGCAGCAAGCCTCAGGAATTAAATCGACCACCCTTCGAGTGGAAAAAAAGAGCTTCCTCCGATAACCTTTCCGATGCGTTGAGTGGAAGGCCACATCAGTCTCTGCAGCCGAGTTTTATAGTGCTGTCATTCCGAGCAATCTTCATGTCCTGGTGAATTCGGCTGTCGTTCATTCATAAAACACCCGCCTTGAACGGTTTGTTTTCTACTTGTTATGTGAATTAACTTGCGTATTTTTGTGAGCCACGATTGGGCCGAATTTCACTGAACATTTCACTTTCAGATTCTGTATTAGAAACTAAAAAACTTCAGGCTAAAGTGTTAAATTCGACATGCCGAACTATTCTAGTTTGTAAACTTTTGCAGAATACGAACTTTGATGGTTTGAAATTTTTGACAGCTTTAATCTTGTACAGCCAGTCAGATTGTTTGAACCATTCTAACAGGGATTCTGGTTGGCTTATTGTAGCGTGCTTTATGAGAGTATAGCGCATGCTGACGACACTGTTGTTCGCTTTGGAAATAAATTTTGTTTTGAAAATTGAATGTAATTCTTGGTGAATTTAACGAGTTCTTTATTATATTTATTCAGTCAAGAAGTAGGGAGAAACACTCGACTACGTCTCGTGTTTCGCCAGAACAACAGAACAGAGCACAGTCTAATCTACTCAGTTCTGATTGGTTAAGATAAATGCAGTTTTCAGGTTATTCAATGTAGAAGAGGGTTAATTCAGTACAAAGAAGTAACAAACCAGACATTCTGATTTGTTAATAATCACTGAAACTCACAGATAGCCAATCAAGTGCGAGCCTTGGATGTCGCAACATTTGGATACGCTGAAAATTTGTCAGCGAAATAATGGCTGGTGTTTTAAGTAGGTTTTCTTACGCCACCGCAACAACAACACAGCAGCTGAAAAACGGCTCTAAAAACGAAAACACTGTAAAAAGCACTGCTCCTTGCTCTTGTAGGTGCTTAGGGAAGGGAATTACCAAGCAAATCGGAAATTACGAGCCGACCCAGCTGAACACTTTACTCGAGCGATTCTGCGCCGAAATTAAAAAAACATGGTTAAACCTCGCAAACGACAATTCCATTTCATCGAAAGTGATTTGGACACGGACTGAACAATTCCTTGAACTGTTTAACCGAACTTTATACTTTTTTTAGTCTCGAAGATGTGAAAATATAAATGTATATTATTGTTTTGATCGTACGCGGTTGTTTTGACCGAAAGCACTTGCAGGGTTTGAATAAATTATTTTTGCACTTGATGCACGCACTTTGCTTCTGCATAATCATGACAATCTATCTCGTATTTTTTCACGTATATTATTAGTACGTAATCACATTATTTTTCTCGTGCAATTTAGATTAAATATGCACTTGCTAACAAAATTGCACTCGCCTTACGGGCTCGTGCAATTTGTGGTCTTTGAAAAAATTTACTTATTCTTTGTTATTCTAAGTTACACTCGAAATCATGTGATTACCTATACTAATTCAATTATATTTTTCTTCTTAACTCACGCGTTAGTGAAACTGCTGACACGTGTCTCGCATTTTTCATTTCATAGCGATTTTTATTTATTCAATAGATTTGAGAAAGTTTAATTTCCCAACGGCGGTAATGCAAACGGGGACATTAGTTGTCAGGAAAGTGATCAGCCTCAAAAATCAACGCGTACTGAAAAAAAAGAAATCAGAGCTAAAGACCAGATTTTTTTTATTGTCTCTTAGAAATTCAAATCAACTCCCTTCAGCCTTAGCTTAATATTTTCCAAAAATGGTCTTCCCTGAGTCTTTATAGTTTGGAGCATGTAAGTGCTGAACGATCACTAGCTATATCTATTTTAGAGATCTGGAACTACACCTAAGTCAGACAAAGTTTCAGCAGACTGTGTATTTTTCGGCCATGATACAGTTTTTCTTGCTATTCAATATACTTTCATCCCTGTCACTTGGCGAAATTATTGCCAGCAAAGTCACTTCCAAAAATATGAATGTTTCAGACCCTCAGGGAGCCTCGTCTCGCGGTCTGCACATTACTTACCAGTACATAGACCAAGCCACGTTCACCAATGAAGGGACTGAGAAGTTAGATCAAAAGATTCAGCGAGTAGACAAACGTTTAACGCGACTCATCGCCCTGTTCATTCTGCAGAGGAAAGTTGGTACGTCATCGGTCCGTCGCGGTGACGACTATAAGAAGCAAGACGAAAGTTCAAAGCGAGTGAACAATAGATTAACGAAAGCGGTTGGCTTGTCGCAAAACATCGCTGGATCCTCGTCGAGCATGAAGAATGACGATGTTATAAGAAACTCATCCCAGACTCTTTACAAAACAAGGCTAGGATGCCATGGATTCCGAACAAAGGTATGTATAACTTCCAACAGTGGACTAAACACTCCAAACACTCCAGCATTGTTCATGTTGGCATAAATTTGGAGCAACTACCCACGGATTATACTTTACGGCAACTGACTGTGGATTTAGGTTCACGTTAACCTGATCCGAATCAGCTAAACACGGGCCAGAGTACAACAGACCAGGAGGGACCACACACGGCTTCGGGTCTATTACGGTTGCTAAGGCCTGTTCTCTGGCTTGCGACTTGGCAATCTCCGTTTCCAAAGTAACACGCCTTTGTTCTTGCTTAAGACGGAACTTTCGTTCTTCTAGAAACTGGCGCTTACAGAAGGCTGCTGCTTCCGCTGCTAATACCACGACGCAAACGGCCTCCTTTGCTCTCGCCGCCGATAGCTATGGTACAGGAGATAGTAATGGCGTGCGGACGTGTATCTGAGGGCTCCGCGAATTCCGTCGAATTTGTTGGCACTGAACCTTCTTTAACTCCCTTAAACCAATACCTACATTGGGACGACAAACAAAGTCTATTCAAGTGGAAAGGAAGCCTACCACAACTTCAGGAATTTTGTTCGAATGTCCTGAATTTGGAGGTTTCTGCAACCGCGAGTCCCTCTGAAAGGTCTAGTTCTTTGAAGTCGAAGACAATAACGTTGGTTTTATTTAACAGTACCGGCACCCTTCAAGTCCAAGGTCCGGAAGCAAAGGCAATGAAAGCCAAACTAAAGAAGAAGCTACTCCAGTTACCGGTTGATGACGACTCGGTTATTCTCGTGAATGAAGAAGAAGCCTCTACTCCGGCATTTAACAAGAACGCCAAATCAGTACAAGAGGAGTTGGACTGTCTAAAATCTGAAGTGCTGAACTTATGGGCTCATATAAATAGAAAACCTAAAGAGGAAGACCTGAGATCCGAAAATTCTCGACTTCGGAATATAATTATATCTTTGAAGGAAGAAAATAAAAAGTTAGTCCAAGAACGCGATTCTTTAAGTTTTGCATTGCAAATCGTATCCAGAGAAACAGCTACTCAATGCCGTTCAACGAATAACACCTTTAATGAACACACCATTGTCCAAAGTATGGATGAGTCAACACCTTGCGCCAACAAAGAACAAGGCTTCAGTGTGAAATCAAAGAAAAAAAGAAAGAAATCGAAAAACAAAGGAGCTTCCAACAACACCCTGACAGGAAAAGAATTCGAACCCGAAAAACAACCAAAAGAGCGCACAACCCTGCTCATAGGAGGAGATTCGATGATCCCAAGAATACCTGGAAAAGATTTGGGAAAAGCAGTCGGCCATAGGGTTATAGTCATGCCTTTCTCGGGCGCTACGACAACGGCCATGAATCACTATCTCAAGCCAAATCTAGAACCTTCGCCCAACGAAGTGATTTTACACATTGGGACTAATGATCTTAAAACCAGGGAACCAAAGGCTGTTGCGGAATCGATTGTGGATCTCGCGAGGCAGATCGAGGGCATCTGCAATACTATAGTCACACTGTCGGAGCTTGTATGCAGAAAAGATAAGCTTGACCAGGCAGTGAAAACAGCCAACAAGCATCTAAAGAAGTTCTGCCATCAAAATGGATGGAAATTAATACATCACGAGAACATATCTCATAGCGGACTCAACAAAGGTGGACTGCACTTAAATTTTAAAGGTAATGAGCATTTTCATAATAATTTTAAATCGCACCTAGAATGAGATAATGTGTTTTCCGTCAATGCCGTGCGGGATCGATTAAGCAACCAGAGAGCCGAAAAATCTATCTCACTATTGCCTCCTTTGCGCGGTTTTAAATGGCATCACTCAATATTAATCAATTAACAACACATATAGACGAGCTAAGAATCCTATTAGCAGACAATGATATCGATATTGTTTCCATAAATGAAACGAAACTGAACGAGAGTGTTCGAGATCATGAAGTTCATATTTCGGGATACGAAATAATTCGCCGCGATAGACTTACAAAATCCGGCGGAGGGATATGCTTCTATGTAAAAACCTCAATCAACTTTACTGTACGAAATGACCTACATATAGATGCATTTGAAAATCTTAGCTTGGAAATCCATAAGCCAAATTCGAAACCTTTTGTGATTGTTACTTGGTACAAACCACCTGACTCTCCTATTAGCATTTTTTCACCTTTTGAATCCCTAATTGGAAAATTGGATAGTGAAAATGTAGAATATTTTGTACTGGGAGACATGAACTGTGATATGATCACTACTCGATATGACAACGATGTATCCAAATTAAGGAGTATTGCCGATGTCTACGGACTCGAGCAGCTCATCTCTGAACCAACGAGGATAACACCCACCTCTTCAACTCTAATTGATTTAATCTATACCAACTGCTCAGATAGGATCGTTTGTTCGGGAGTTTGTCACATCGGGATAAGTGATCATAGCACGGTGTATGTATATAGAAAACTTGCCCAGAACGGAATGTCTAATGGACGTAATTCTATTACATATAGAAATTTCCGAAATTTCGATCGTCAAAATTTTCGTTATGACATCCTATCTCAATGTTGGGATAATGTATATGAGTCTTCCAACCCAAGCGTGATGTGGCAGCAATGGAAATGTACATTTCTAGCTATTGCTGACAAACATGCCCCACTGAAAATGATGCGTGTTCGTTCAAGGAGTTCTCCGTGGATTACCTCTGAATTGAAAGACTCTATGCATAATAGAGACATATTAAAAATCAAAGCTAGCAAGACAAATGATCCTAACGATTGGGCATTATTTAAGAAACAAAGAAATATAACCAATAAGCAAATACGCTCAGCTAAGCTAGTTTATTACCAAAATAGTTTTAATAAGCACACCAGCGACTCCCGAAAGACCTGGCAGACTATAAACGAGCTAACCTCTCGAAAATCTGGGAAAACGTCAGTGGCGTCACTAAAAGTGAACGGATTAACGATAATTAATCCGTTGGAGCTATCAAACGAATTCAATAACCACTTTGTTAATATTGGTCCAAAACTTGCCAGTGAGATAAATTGCGATAGTAGTGGCTATCAAAGATATCTTACTGCTACAGATAAATGGTTTAAGCTCCAACCCACCAATCCAAATAAAGTATTTTCACTTTTAAATAAACTAGACAAGTCAAAGGCAACGGGCCTCGACAAAATATCTGCTAGGTTGGTCAGGGAATGTGCTGATCTTATTTGTGTACTGATATGTGATATTTTCAATCAATCTATTAACCAAGGGACGTTCCCAGATGACTGGAAATATGCAAGGGTTTCCCCTCTTTATAAACAGGGTGACCACGGTGATGTAAACAATTACCGCCCAATATCGGTGATTCCAATAGTGGCGAAGGCGTTTGAAAGGATAGTTCATGAACAGTTATATGCCTATTTGAAAGAGCACGATATTCTATGTCAAAACCAGTCAGGTTTTCGTGCTAATCATTCAACTGTCATAGCTTTGTTGGAAGCGACAGATTCTTGGGCATATGATATTGATAACGGGAAAATCAATGGAGTGATTTTTCTGGATTTGAAGAAAGCTTTTGCCATTGTTGATCATCAGATTCTTCTATCGAAACTAAACTCTTATGGTATACATGGCAAATCTTTCAAATGGTTTCAGTCATATCTAGAAAATCGCACACAAAAATGCTCTGTGAATGGGTCGCTTTCCAATAGCTACTCACTGACATGCGGCGTCCCTCAAGGGACCATCCTCGGTCCATTATTGTTCTTATTATATACTAACGATCTTCCAAATTGCTTATCAAATTGTAAACCAAGAATGTACGCTGACGACACGCACCTTACATATGCGGGCAGTAATCTTGAGAATGTTCAGTTTTGTCTAAATGAAGACCTACCAAACGTTTTCAACTGGCTACAAGCAAACAAACTTACATTGAACATGACCAAATCCGAATTCATGCTAATAGGGTCGAGGCAGAGACTGAATACTCTCACGGCTTCACAAACAATTACAATGAACAATACTCAAGTGAGCCAGGTTACAGCTACGAAATCGCTTGTTGTAATAATAGACGATAAACTCGATTGGCATAGTCACATCGAAAAATTAACCAAAAAGATCGCCTCTGGTATCGAGGCCCTAAAGCGAATTAGGCACCTGATCCCAGCATCAACCTTACATCTCGTTTATCAAGCCTTAGTAAAACCTCACTTTGATTACTGTGACATTGTTTGGGGTAACTGTGGGAAAACGCTACAAGACAAACTGCAGAAATTGCAGAATAGAGCAGCCCGTGTGTTGACATTCTCTAACTATGATGCTGATGCATCTGAGCTACTCGAGTTTTTAAGGTGGAAAAATCTTACACGCCAGCAGGAAATTCACAAAGCCACCATGATGTTTAGATGTCTGCAGGGGCTAGCTCCAGAGTATCTGTGTTCACAGTTTACGTGGCGTGACTCTGCTTATGACCTCAGGGACTCTGAAAATAAGCTCGATGTTCCCTTTGCGCCACATTATGGAACAGTCTACCATGCGATATAAGGAACACAGAGTCTCTGGGGGTATTTAAACGTAAGATCAATGACATTCTTTAAGTCTAACGCACGGCACTCACGGAAAACAGCTTTTAGTGTTATAGTATATAGTTTGAGTTTTAAATATTCTAGCGTATGTGATATGTATTTTTTAGGCTGATGAATTGACCGTGTTTAAATAAAAATAAAATGAAAATGAAATGAAATGAAATAGAGATGAGGCACCGCTGCTTCTGCGTGAACCACTATGACTAGAACCCTTAGACACTCTTGAAGACTTAGAAGCCGACCGAAAACCAACCTCATCAATTGAATCTTCTGGGCTAACCTGGACATTCAACTGAAGCACTTCTTCGGCTCTAGCGATCCAGTCCTGAACTCTCTGAACAAAGTCATCCTTTAGCACAGCTTGCAAGCGATCGAAGGATTCCCGACATCTGGCAATGCAAGCCTCGTCTTGAATGGACGACAAGTGCAGAATGTGCGCTTCTTTAAAATTCTCCAAAGGGACCATAAACTCCGTAAATTTAACCTTCACGCGGTCAATGTTCTGCGCGTCTGACAACAAGGCCTCGACTTCGCTTTTCTTGACGGTCGCAGTTGAGAGAAAGCCTGATCTTGAATTCTTGAGGCGAAGAAGCTTGCCGTACAGGGCGCCTTCATTAAGAACTGACATCGTGATTTGAATACCTTGCCGAACAAATTTCTAACGATATAACTTCCAACAGTGGACTAAACACTCCAAACACTCCAGCAATGTATTAACGTGCTTTATTTAAGAAACGATGTTGTAGTTGCGGTTGTTCAAAGCGGTTAAAAATTTGTTAGGAGCTGGGAAAAACTACACTGGAGCGGCCACCAACTGTAACGTGAAATCTGGCTGCCATAGAGCGAAAAATGACTGCTTGGAAATGGCAAGCGAAAAAAAACTGAACCGAAAAGACTTACACGACCTTTAGATACTAACGGATATATTACCATAAATTAATCGACTAACACGCTGAAATACATTCCGCATGCACGACGAACAAACCTACAAAAATCCCAAGGGGCAAAAACAAAAGACACTTAGTTCTTCAAAGTATGAGATTGTTCTCCAGTGCCGAATTTCATTTTTGGGTCTTAAGTTTTAAAGATGGTTACGTCAAATAAAACTTGGGAAATTCATGAGTGTTCAACCTATGGGTTATCATCCTTGCTGTTCTCCTTTCAGGAAAGGTAGCATCGTCGTGCAAAGAGATTTATTCAAAAAACAGGTGAGAATCGGTTGAAATGTTACAGAATTAAAAGCCACTGGGCTTTAGTCTTGAGAGAGTCTCCAAGATGCGCGGTGATGGTTTTCGCGGTTTTCGGAATTAGGGATAGGAGACAGCAAAAGAATACCACTTTGTCTTAAAGTGTCTGCAGGAATAAGGGAAATAACTAAATAAAAAGATTCGGACAGTTACCTTTTGTTCATGGAAAACTATTTTAATGTATGTGTGCGACCTAAATCCAATACGTGGCATAAAGAGATGCTCCGTACTATATCTTAGTAGAGGAAAAATTCTTAACCGAAAAGAAATTTCATGCCAAGGGGGAACGATTAAGGCCCAAATGAAATCGGTTATCTTATTTTAAAAGATCACAGATTGATGAGATTCTCCTCCTCAACTATAGCTAGCATTTTCCCCGTAGAGCCAGCTTCAGCGTTTTTTTTTTTTTAAATTGTTATTATTTGCCTGTTCCGTTTGATTTAAAACATGAACTTTCGTTCAGGTATTTATTCAAATACTACGCTTTGATTTACCAACTGTCAAGATCGACTCCGACTCTTGTGTTCCTTTCGATATCAGGTTTCCGGAAGACAATGCTTACATACTTCAGACGGATTGTGGGTATTTTCCTGTTTACTGTCAAATGACCAACTCTGGCATGGGCACATGTGGAGGAGGTGGATGGACGCTGGTCATGAAGATTGACGACTTAAAGGTGGTTCCTTTGTAAAGTTCAGTAATAGGGAGAGAACCTTTTTTTGCTGCCGCCTAAATTCATTTATCGTAGGGAGGTTGCTTAACTAAGGAAATTAAAATTTACCATAATTTACTTAACATAAAAGTTCAAAATCCGTGATCGCACCCATCAGTCCGCAAAACTGTAATCAAAACTTTTTCCTGTTGTTTCTGAGAAACAACAGGAAAAAGGAAATTAAAATCCGATGATGGAACTACATGAAGTTGACATTTTTTATCCTAAGAAGTGCCGCGTGCATTTTTAGAGTGAAGATTAGTTTAACATAGTTATTGGCTGAACAGAAAATTTCTTTTATTAGAACTAATATATTCAAGTCAGCAGTTATCAGACAGAATTTAAACTTCCTGTAAAAAAAAAGGAGGATCCATTTTCTGGCTTTGGTGTCAAAAATTAAAAAGGTTTTCGGTTTCTCAAAAACCCTCATGCGCGTCGGTGAGTGAATAAAAACAATAACTTGGAAGTAAATTGATAACGCTATCAAATATAGCTTGATAACGCAAGGCAAACCACCGAAGTTAGTTTAAATAGGGTTTTCAGTCGCTTTTTTGCTCAGACCGAGGGATGACACTCAAAACGACAATCTTAAAAAGATGGATGACAGATGTTAACCTTACTTGACATACTTGTTGTTGATAAACACCTCATTGTTTGTAAATCAACTTACTAAGCAGCTGATGGAGGACGGTATCTTCAAACAGAGTAAGTGGCAACTCTGCCTCAAAAAACAGGATCTGAGAGATGCATTTTTATCTCCAAAATATCACTTTTAATGGAGCTATTTGAATTAAGACTAGCCGAGAGCAAAATATTCTCGCAAACCAACGTAACGCAACGAGAGCAAGAAACTATCACTAACAAGAATATGTTTGGAATAGTTCATGGTTTTATATTTTTACAAAATTTGTCATTGATTTCCTTTCCATTTCATAAATAATGACGTGCTTTGGCAAACCGAGTAGTATACCGTTATATTGCAAGTCGGCAAATGGACAATAATTGTCTGTTGAAGAAAAAAAAATTCGTAAACAAAATTCAGAGAATAAAGCACGAAGTAAATAATTTCCTTTTTCTCTTATAAGAAATTGTTACCCTTAGTCTTCCGCTTATTTTTCATTATTTTTTTTAAGGTTCTCTAAGCATCAGTTTGTCTTACTGAGTAGATCTGTATCTACAGGAAGACGACTTATTTTCTAAAAACTGACTGAAATTGTTACTGAGCATGCTCCTATGTATTTTGGATAACTTCAGGTAGAATGCGAGGAGAAGAAGGGAGCGAGACTTTATGTCTACAAGAAAAGAGGAAAAAATGGTCAAAATTGTAATTTGCTGCTTCGAATAATTTCATTTGTTATATGAGTCATAATAAAAAAACGATATCACTCCCTTTTCTGAAACAAGATCCTGTCATTACCGCCCACGTTGAACATATATGCTTCTAAGCACGATGCCTTCATTTTGACCGGGTGGATCAACATGGTTCTTGTGCTTTGCACAAAAGGCTTTTGATAATTTGCCTTCATCACAAGGGTTTATAACACTTTTTTTACTTAGCACAGGTTTGGCTTGCCTTATTAAAATGGAAAAACCTAGAACCACTGTCACTTAACAACATAGTGTCTGAACTTGAAACAAAAGGCCTTTTATAATTTTCGTTCATCAGGAAAGTTGAGAGCAGGTTTTTTCCTTTGGTTTTTATATTTTATTCATTTATTTTGTATTAGGGACCGGTTTGGCTAGCCTTATTTATATCTATGAACCGGAGACCACACAAGTAAGAGACTCTTTCAGCGTTTATTTACTTAATTAACTAAAAAACAAAAGTAAAACACTTTCTATGGAGCTCAAAATTACTTCATAAAGTCGGGCATTAACATCAAATTTAAGTTACATTCATTTTCAGCGTCGTTGTATATTAGCGGGATCCCTAAAGATGCTCAACTTGCTGGCCCCTCAGGTGTGTGTCTTCATCTAGCAGGATCTGTTAGCAATCGAGCTGTCGAGCAGCGGAGCAGACTCTTCGTTCCCGCCCCTTGTTCGAATCACAAGCCTATAAATTAAAAAAGAATTTTAAAAACTAAAAAATTTTAAAAAAGTACAATTGCAATCATACCTTCTTAAAACATGAAGAGCTCCAAAAGATCAAAATAATTTTTGCTTTTAAAATTAAGCTAGTTTTTTCGCTTGTGATTGAAGGGCACCAGGTAATTTTTTGCTCTAATTCAGTTCTCTCTTTACCAATTTTACTTGCTGCTTTTTTTAGTACAGATTAAAAAGATAAATCGAAGTTTCTTATGCATTTACCGGCCCAGATCCCTTTTTTGTGCAGGCCAGGACACCTTCGGTTCCTTCGATCAGAAGAAGTGACAAGAAGAAAAGAACACCCAAAGCCAGTTGTTTCCATTTCTTTGTTGAGGTATTTTCGAATTCAGTTTGCTCGGTGCGTTCGTTAGATGTGGAAGGGTAGTACAATAGGCTTTTATAGTGGAAAGATCTTGGATCATCTGCGCGATATGTGATATGACACGCCCACAATGAGAAAGCAATGACGCTGGTAAGACTACATCTTCGTCGTTGTAAAAAGTTCTTAGCATGCAGCTGAACGGGATCAAATTCATAGCAGCCTTGGTGATAACATTAAAATTTTGATAATTAACCCAAAGAGCAAACCAGAAAAGTGATACTTGCGTGGACTCTCCTCTAGCTTATCCTTCGTTTCTTTGCTTTCTTTTAGCTCCTTTTTTTTTCTTTTCTTTTCTTTTTTTTTTTCATTGTGACACGATTTTAAGTCCCTCCTTCACTTTTACTGGGTCGGTTTTTGTTAGTTGTTTAATGGAAC
The DNA here is from genome assembly GCF_036669915.1 of Pocillopora verrucosa. NCBI lineage: Eukaryota > Metazoa > Cnidaria > Anthozoa > Scleractinia > Pocilloporidae > Pocillopora > Pocillopora verrucosa. The sequence goes on along the minus strand of NC_089318.1, from coordinate 14,318,045 downwards.
TTGATATAACACTACTTTGGCATTATGAAAAAAAATTGAAAAAAGTTTTTCTTTCAGCTGGATCAGAATTTGCATGTTATTCCAACTGCCTTGTCTTAAAAAATACCAATTAACGACTTACTTAATAAAATTAAACGTCTTTTATATGTGCGTGTCAAAGTCTCATGGCACTTCCGTTTAGACAATTATTTCTTAAATCGCTCGTTTCGACCATGCAGAGGGAAATTGTCGAACGAGCATGATCAGCGCAAGTTTTCTCTTTACCCGAGCTTTGAACTGATCCCCTTCGTGGTTCGGACGAAAACAAACTGTGAACGGGAGAAAAGACTCAACTTAAACAAAAGAAGGAACAAAATTTGCTCCTTCTTCCACCTGCTTTGGTTGATGAACATCAAGAAGCAAACGTCTTTGGGTAAATTCAAGTGTAATTTGAATCAAACTCCCATGCCACTCCTGTTTTGTAAACCTTTGAATTGAAAGGCTCGGCTAAGCCATGCAGAAGAAACTTTGGCGAACCAACATGATCCGCGTATGAGTTCAAAAATTAAACCATTGTTATTCTTAAGCCGAGTTGGTAACAACTTTTCCTTAATGGTTCAAACACAAACGCACAACAGAAAGAAAGAAATACATTTTATATCTTTCTCGTGCACTGGCTCACCTCCAGGCCCCACACACCGCTCAGGTTAGCCATGTCATTTCATTCGAAGTACCCAAATCAGGGAGCTAAATTTGATTCGGTTCTTCAAACACGATTAAAACATGCGATGCATACATAAATAGTGGCAGAATCAGTCTCTAACTTTATTATAGAGCAACACATCCATGGTTATTTTTAGGTAATTTATGAGCGACAACAGGGGAAACAGGTGGAATGTACATGAGCAAGTTAGTCTCCTTCCAATGTTCCCTTTTTTTTTACGTAGGAAAATAAAAACAAGAAATCATGGTGGTTCCTACTGTATTTAAATATTTTTTTAGATGTTGTCAATGTCACCTCAGTTCAATGACATTTTTACAGTATATACCGATGTTTCTATTCTCGTGATGTGGCGTAGACATGAAGCGTCAAAGAAATAAAAGGTGATCACCAGTCATTAACATAACTTTAGAGACAACGAGATAAATTCAGAGCCAGGAAGGAATTTGCTTTTCACTGTCTTTGCGTTTTTTAGTATCATTACTTCATTAATTCAATTTATTTTCTTTCTTAGCTCACGCGTTAGTAAAACTGCTGACACACGTCTCGTAACTTTCATTTCATTTCATCGTGATTTTTATTTATTCAGTAGATTTGAGAAAATTAAATTTCCTCACGGCGGTAATGCAAACAGGGACATAAGTAGTCGGGAAAGTGATCAGCTTCAAAAATTTTAATTTCAACGCTTAATGAAAAAAATAATAAATCAGAGCTTAAAAACCTGTCTTTTTTTTTCTGTCTCTTAGAAATTCAAGTCAACTCCCTCCAGCTCAAGCTTAATATTTTCCAAAAATGGTCTTTCCTGAGTCTTTATAGTTTGGAGCATATAAGTGCTGAACGAAGACTAGCTATGTCCATGTAAGAGATCTGGAACTACACCTAAGTCAGACAAAGCTTCAGCAGCCTGTGCATTTTTCGGCCATGATACAGTTTTCTTGCTGTTCAGTATAATTTCATCCCTGTCAATTGGCGAAATTACTGCCAGCAAAGTCAATTACAAAAAGATGAATGTTTCAGACCCTCAGGGAGCCTCGTCTCCCGGTCCGCACATTACTTACCGTTTAATGCGACTCATCGCCCTGTTCATTCTGCAGAGGAAAGCTAGTACGTCATCGGTCCGTCGCGGTGACAATTATAAGAAGCAAGACGAAAGTTTAGAGCGAGTGAACGATGGATTAACGAAAGTGCTTGGCTTGTTTCAGGACATCGCTGGATCTTCGTCGAGTATGAAGAATGACGATGTTAAGAAACTCATTAAAGACAAAACAAGGCTGGGATGGCATGGATCCCGAACAGAGGTATGAGATTGTTTTTCAATGCGCAATTTCATTCTTGGGTCTTGAGTTTTAAAGAAGGTTGTTTCCAATAAAATTTGGGAAATTCATAAACGTTCAATTTATGAGTTATCATCCTTTCTGTTGTCCTTTCAGAAAAGGTAGTATCGTCGTGCAAAGAGATTTATTAAAAAAACAGTGAGAATTGGTTGAAATGTTGCAGAATTAAAAGACACTGGGTTTTAGTCTCCAGGATGCGCGGTGATAGTTTTAAGCGCAAAGCTGAAGACCCTCGGCAGACCTTGAGAATTAAAGTCAGGAGACAGCAAAAGAAGACCACTTTCTCCTAAGGAGTCTGCAGGAATAAGGGAAATAACTAAATAATAAGATTCGGATAGTTACCGTACGTTTGTTCATGGAAAATTATATTAATGTATATGTGCGACCTAAGTCCAATATGTGGCATGAAGAGATGTTCCGTAATATATCTCAGTAGAGAAAAAATTGAATTATATCTTAGCCGAAAAGACATTTCATGCCAAAGGGGAGCGATTAAGGCCCAAATGAAATCGGCTATTGTATTTTAAAAGACCAGAGATTATTAAGGTTCTCCTCTTCAGTTATAGCTAGCATTTTTCCCTTAAAGCCAGCTTCAGCATTTTTTTTATTATTATTTGCCTGTTCCGTTTGATTTAAAACATGAACTTTCGTTCAGGTATCTATTCAAATACTACCCTTTGATTTACCAACAGTCAAGATCGACTCCAACTCTGTTTCGATATCAGGTTTCTGGAGGACAGTGCCTACCTCCTTCAGACTGATTGTGGGTATGTCCCTTTTTACTGACACATGACCAGCTCTGGCATGAGCGCATGTAGAGGAGGTGGATGGACGCTGGTCATGAAGATTGACGGCCAGAAGGTAGGTCCTTTGTAAAGCGCAGTAAAAGGGAAGGAACTATGTTTGCTGCCGCCTAGATTCATTTATCGTAGGGAGGCTGCTTCACTCAGGAAATTAAAATTTATCATATTTTACTGAGCACAATCCTAAGAAGTGCCGCGCGCATTTTTTTGAGTGGAGATAGGTTTAACATAATTATTGGCTGAACTGGAAATTTATTTCATTAGAACTAATATATTCAAGTCAGCAATTGCCACTCAACATTGTCCTCACGACAGAAAAACTTTCCCTCACAACGAAAGAAAGATTTCGAAGGAATATCCAACAAGAAACAAATACAGGATAAGATTTAGCATTTACCAAATGTAGAAAACTAAAGGTCGCTCTTCGATCGTTCATCTTAATAAAATGTCTTTTTAAACTTCCTTTAAAAAATCGAGGATCCATTTTCTGGCTTTGGCGTTCAAGGGTAAAAAGGTTTTCGGTTTCTTAAAAACCCTCATGCGCGTCGGTGAGTAAATGAAAACAACAACTTGGTGGTAAATCGATAACGTTATCAAATATAGCTTGATAACGCAAGGCAAACTACCAAAGTTAATTTGAATTTTAGACGGTTTTTTAGTGGTTTTTTTGCTCAGACCAACGGATTACACTCAAAACGATAACCTTAAAAAGATGGATGACAAATGGTAACCTAACTTGATCTACTTGTTGTTGATAATCACCTCATTGTTTGTAAATCAACTTAGCTAAGCAGCTGATGGAGGACGGTATCTTCAAACAGAGTGGTAACTCTGCCTCAAATAACAGGATCTGCGAGTAGCATTTTTATTACCAATGTAACACTTTTAGTGAGCTATTCGAAGTAAGACTAACCAAGAGCAAAATGTTCTCGCAAACCAATGTAACGCAACGAGAGCAGGGAACTTTCACTTACAAGAATATGTTTTGAATAGCTCATGGTTTTGTATTTTTAAAAAATTTGCTATTGATTTCCACTCCATTTTATAAATAATGACGCGCTTTGGCGAACCGAGTCGTATACCGTTATATTGCAAATCGGCAAATGCACAATAATTGTCCGTCGAAGAAAAAAAATTCGTGTTTTATTCGTATTTTCACGCGCGCTATGTTAGGATAAGAATTATAAAATAATTCAAATAGTACGCGCGCTCTGATTGGCCATAAAACCATTTTACATGAGCGTATGTAAACCCGGTTTTCGTTCCTCTTTCATTAGTTATTTTATAAAAGAAATGTAAAATGGTTTCCGTGTTTACATAGCCTGATGTAAACACGCGGGAGGTTGGGAGAACACTCGATAAGCTGGATAAACTAGAGAAGTTTGGAGAGCCCTCAAAAAGATAGAGTTGCTCTCGGCTGTGCCTCGAGCTACTCTTACGCATTTTTCGTGCTCTCCAAACTTCCCAAGTGTATCCATAACTCGATATACGCACGCTAAGCATGGACAAATTCTTAGTTTTCCTTGGTTTTTACTTTTTATTCATTTATTTTGGATTAGGGACCGGTTTGGTTAGCCTTCTTAAAAGGTATGAACCGGAAGCAACCGAAATAAAAGACTCGTTCAGCATTTATTTACTTTATTAATTAACAAACAAAAGCAAAATACTTTCCATAGAGCTCAAAATTTCTTCACAAAGTCGGGCATTAACATCAAATTCAAGTTACATTCATTTTCAGCGTCGTTGTATATTAGTGGGATTCCTAAAGAGTCTCAACTTGCTGGCCTCTCAGGTGTGCGTCTTCATCTAGCAGGATCTCTTTGCAATCGAGCCTTCGAGCAATGGAGCAGACTCTTCGTTCCCGCCCCTTGTTCGAATTACAAGCCTATAAATTAAAAATAGAATTTTAATTGCAGCCATACCTACTTGAAATATGAAGAGCTCCTAAAACTCAGAATAATTAAAAAGTTAAATCGAAGTGTCTGGCGTATTTACCGGCCTAGAGTCCTTTTTTGTGCAAGCCAGTACACCTTCGGTTCCTTCGATCAGAAGAAGTGATAAGAAGAAAAAAACACCCAAAGCCAGTTTTGTTTCCATTTCTTTGTTGAGGTATTTTCGGATTCAGTTTGCTTGGTGCGTTCGTTTGATGTGGAAGGGTAGTACAGGGGGTTTTTATAGTGGAAAGATCTTGGATCATCTGTACCTTAAGCGATATGCCACCCACAATGACAAAGCAATGACGCAGGTGAGACTATATCTTCATCGCCGGAAAAAGTTCTCAGCATGCAGCTGAACGGGATCAAATTCATACCAGTCTTTGTGGTGACCTTTCAATTTTTACAATTAACCCAAAGAACAAGCCAGAAAAGTGATACTTGCGTGGACTCTCCTCCCACTTCTGTTTTTGCTTGTTTGTTTTCTTTTGCCTTTTTTTCTCTCTTTTTTCCTCTTATTTTCCATTATCATAGGCTTTTAAGTCCCTCCTACACTTTAAGTGTGTAGGTTTTTGTTACTTGTTTAATGGAACTTGATATAACATTTCTATGACATAATGAAAACAAAACTGGGAAAAGGTTTTCTTATTCCAAATACATTCTCTCAAAAATACCAATGAACGACTCACTGAAAAGTTTGTTATATGTGTGTGTCAAATTCTGATGGCACTCCCGTGTAGACAATTATTAACTTATATCGCTCGTTTCGACCATGCAGAAGGAAATTGGCGAACGAGCATGATCAGTGCAAGTTTTCACTTTACCCGAGCTTTGAACTGGTCCCCTTCGTGGTTCGGACGAAAACAAACTGTGAACGGGATAAAATTATTATGATACGGAGACTAAACTTAAACAAAAGAAGGAATAAAATTTGCACCTTTTTCCACCTGCTTTGTTTGATGAACATCAAGAAGCAAACTTCTTTAGGTAAATTCAAGTACAATTTGAATTAAACTCCCATGCCGCTCCTGTTTTGTAAACCTTTGAATTGAAAGGCTCGGCTAAGCTATGCAGAAGAAACTTTGGCGAACCGGCATGATCCGCGTATGAGTTCAAAAATTTAGTCATTGTTATTCTTTAACCGAGTTGCTAACAGGTTCTCCTTAGTGGTTCAAACACGAACGCACAAAAGAAAGAAAAAATACATTTTCTATCTTTCTCGTGCATTGGCTCACCTCCAGGCCCCACACACCGCTCAGGTTAGCCATGTCATTTCATTCTAAGTACCCAACTCAGGGAGCTAAATTTGATTCGGTTCTTCAAACACGATTAAAACATGCGATGCAACATAAATGGTGTGGCAGAATCAGTCTCTAACTTTATTATAGAGCAACACATTCATGGTTATTTTTGGGAAACTCATGAGCCACAATAGGGGAAACAGGTGGAATGTACATGAGCTAGTTAGTCTCCTTCCAATATTCCCTTTGTTTACGTAGGAAAATAAAAAAAAAAAATTATCGTGGTTCCTACTGTATTTAAATATTTTTTTAGATGTTGTCAATGTCGCCTCGGTTCAACGACATTTTTACAGTATATACCGATGTTTCTATTCTCGTGATGTGGCGTAGACAAAGCGTCAAAGAAAGAAAAGGTGATCACCAGCCATTAACATAACTTTAGGGACAACGAGATAATCAAACAGAGAGAGTGGTAACTCTGCCTCAAATAACAATATAAGCGAGTAGCATTTTTATCTCCCAGATAACAATTTTAATGGAGCCATTAGAATTAAGTCTAGCCAAGAACAAAATGTTCTCGCAAACCAAAGTAGCGTAACGAGAGTAAGGAACCTTCACTTACAAGAATATGTACTGAATAGTTCATGGTTTCATATTTTTACTAAATTTGTTATTGATTTCCTTTCCATTTTATAAATAATGACGCCTTCTGGCAAACCGAGTCGTATACCATTATATTGCAAGTCGGCAAATAGACAATAATTGTCTGTTGAAGAAAAAAAATTCGTAAACAAAATTCGGAGAAAAAAGCAAGAAGTAAATTATTTCCTTTTCGTTTTGTAAGAAATTGTTACCCTAAGTCTTCCGCTTATTTTTTTTTTTTTTTTATATTTTTAAGTTTCACTGAGCATCAGTATTTTTACTGAGTAGATTTGTATCTACAGGAAGACGACTTATTTTCTGACTGACTGAAATTGTTACTGAGCATGCTCCTATGTGTCTTGGGTAACTTCAGGTAGAATGCAAGGAGAAGAAGGGAGCGAGGCTTTATGTCAATAAGGAAGGAGAAAAAAAAATGGTTAAAATTGTAATTTGCAGCTTCGAATAATTTCATTTGTTACATGAGTCATAATAAAAAACGATATCACTCCCTTTTCTGAAACAAGATCCTGTCATTACCGCCCACGTTGAACATATATGCTACTAAGCACGATGCCTTCATTTTGACCGGGTGGATCAACATGGTTCTTGTGCTTTTCACAAAAGGCTTTTGATAATTTGCCTTCATCACAAGGGTTTATAACACTTTTTTTACTTAGCACAGGTTTAGCTTGCCTTATTAAAATGGAAAACCGAGAACCACTTTCACTTAACAACATAGTGTCTGAACTTGAAACAAAAGGCCTTTTATAATTTTCATTCATCAGGAAAGTTGAGAGCAGGTTTTTTCCTTTGGTTTTTATAGTTTATTCATTTATTTTGGATGAGGGACCGGTTTTGCTAGCCTTATTTAAATGTATGAACCGGAGACCACACAAGTAAGAGACTCGTTCAGCGTTTATTTACTTAATTAATTAAAAAACAAAAGCAAAACACTTTCTATGGAGCTCAAAATTACTTCATAAAGTCGGCATTAACATCAAATTTAAGTTACATTCATTTTCAGCGTCGTTGTATATTAGTAGGATCCCTAAAGATGCTCAACTTCCTGGCCCCTCAGGTGTGCGTCTTCATCTAGCAGAATCTGTTTGTCATCGAGCCGTCCAGCAATGGAGCGGACACTTCGTTCCCGCTTTCCGTTCGACTTACCGTTACAACTCTATAAAATTTAAAATAAAGTATAATTGCAACCATACCTTCTTGAAACATGAAGAGCTCCTAAAGATCAGAATAATTTTTGCTGTTAAAATTAAGCTAGTTTTTTTCGCTCGTGATTAAAGGGCACCAGGTAATTTTTTGCTATAATTCAGTTCTCTCTTTATCAATTTTACTTGCTGCTTTTTTTAGTCCAGATTAAAAAGATAAATCGTAGTTTCTTATGTATTTATCGGCTTACCGTCCTTGTTTGTGCAAGACAGTACACCTTCGGTTCCTTCGATCAGAAGAAGTGACAAGAGAAAAAGAACACCCAAAGCCAGTTTTGTTTCCATTTCTTTGTTGAGGTATTTTCGGATTCAGTTTGCTCGGTGCGTTCGTTTGATGTGGAAGGGTAGTACAATAGGTTTTTATAGTGGAAAGATCTTGGATCATCTGCGCGATATGCGATATGACACGCCCACAATGAGAAAGCAATGACGCTGGTAAGTCTACATCTTCGTCGTTGTAAAAAGTTCTTAGCATGCAGCTGAACGGGATCAAATTCATAGCAGCCTTGGTGATAACATTAAAATTTTGATAATTAACCCAAACAGCAAACCAGAAAAGTGATACTTGCGTGGACTCTCCTCTCGCTTCTCCTTTCGTTTCTTTGCTTTCTTTTTTTTTTTTTCATTATTACATGATTTTAGGTCCTTCCTTCACTTTTAGTGTGTCTGTTTTTGTTAGTTGTTTAATGGAACTTGATATAACACTACTTTGGCATTATGAAAAAAAATTGAAAAAAGTTTTTCTTTCAGCTGGATCAGAATTTGCATGTTATTCCAACTGCCTTGTCTTAAAAAATACCAATTAACGACTTACTTATTGAAATTAAAAGGTTTTTTACACGTGCGTGTCAAAGTCTCGTGGCACTTCCGTTTAGACAATTATTAACTTAAATCGCTCGTTTCGACCATGTAGAGGGAAATTGTCGAACGAGCATGATCAGCACAAGTTTTCTCTTTACCCGAGCTTTGAACTGATCCCCTTCGTGGTTCGGACGAAAAAAAACTGTGAACGGGAGAAAACACTCAACTTAAACAAAAGAAGGAACAAAATTTGCTCCTTCTTCTACCTGCTTTGTTTAGTGAACATCAAGATGCAAAAGTCTTTGGGTAAATTCAAGTGTAATTTGAATCAAACTCCCATGACGCTCCTGTTTTGTAAACCTTTGAATTGAAAGGCTCGGCTAAGCCATGCAGAAGAAACTTTGGCGAACCAACATGATCCGCGTATGAGTTCAAAAATTAAACCATTGTTATTCTTAAGCCGAGTTGGTAAAAACGTTTCCTTAGTGGTTCAAACACGAACGCACAAAAGAAAGAAAGAAATACATTTTCTATCTTTCTCGTGCATTGGCTCACCTCCAGGCCCCACACACCGCTCAAGTTAGCCATGTCATTTCATTCGAAGTACCCAAATCAGGGAGCTAAATTTGATTCGGTTCTTCAAACACGATTAAAACATGCGATGCATACATAAATGGTGTGGCAGAATCATTCTCTAACTTTATTATAGAGCAACACATCCATGGTTATTTTTAGGTAATTTATGAGCGACAACAGGGGAAACAGGTGGAATGTACATGAGCAAGTTAGTCTCCTTCCAATGTTCCCTTTTTTTTTTACGTAGGAAAATAAAAACAAGAAATCATGGTGGTTCCTACTGTATTTAAATATTTTTTTAAATGTTGTCAATGTCGCCTCAGTTCAATGACATTTTTACAGTATATACCGATGTTTCTATTCTCGTGATGTGGCGTAGACAAAGCGTCAAAGAAAGAAAAGGTGATCACCAACCATTAACATAACTTTAGGGACAACGAGATAATTTCAGAGCCAGGAAGGAATTTGCTTTTCACTGTCTTTGCGTTTTTTATTATCATTACTTCATTAATTCAATTTATTTTCTTTCTTAGCTCACGCGTTAGTAAAACTGCTGACACACGTCTCGTAACTTTCATTTCATTTCATCGTGATTTTTATTTATTCAGTAGATTTGAGAAAATTAAATTTCCTCACGGCGGTAATGCAAACAGGGACATAAGTAGTCGGGAAAGTGATCAGCTTCAAAAATTTTAATTTCAACGCTTAATGAAAAAAAATAATAAATCATAGCTTAAAAACCTGTCTTTTTTTTTCTGTCTCTTAGATATTCAAGTCAACTCCCTCCAACTCAAGCTTAATATTTTCCAAAAATGGTCTTCTCTGAGTCTTTATAGTTTGGAGCATATAAGTGCTGAACGAAGACTAGCTATGTCCATGTAAGAGATCTGGAACTACACCTAAGTCAGACAAAGCTTCAGCAGCCTGTGCATTTTTCGGCCATGATACAGTTTTCTTGCTGTTCAGTATAATTTCATCCCTGTCAATTGGCGAAATTACTGCCAGCAAAGTCAATTACAAAAAGATGAATGTTTCAGACCCTCAGGGAGCCTCGTCTCGCGGTCCGCACATTACTTACCGTTTAACGCGACTCATCGCCCTGTTCATTCTGCAGAGGAAAGCTAGTACGTCATCGGTCCGTCGCGGTGACGATTATAAGAAGCAAGACGAAAGTTTAGAGCGAATGAACGATGGTTTAACGAAAGTGCTTGGCTTGTTTCAGGACATCGCTGGATCTTCGTCGAGTATGAAGAATGACGATGTTAAGAAACTCATTAAAGACAAAACAAGGCTAAGATGGCATGGATCCCGAACAAAGGTATGAGATTGTTTTTCAATGCGCAATTTCATTCTTGGGTCTTGAGTTTTAAAGAAGGTTGTTTCCAATAAAATTTGGGAAATTCATAAACATTCAACTTATGAGTTATCATCCTTTCTGTTTTCCTTTCAGAAAAGGTAGTATCGTCGTGCAAAGAGATTTATTAAAAAAACAGTGAGAATTGGTTGAAATGTTGCAGAATTAAAAGACACTGGGTTTTAGTCTTGAGAAAGTCTCCAGGATGCGCGGTGATAGTTTTAATCGCAAAGCTGAAGACACTCGGCAGACCTTGAGAATTAAAGTCAGGAGACAGCAAAAGAAGACCACTTTCTCCTAAGGTGTCTGCAGGAATAAGGGAAATAACTAAATAATAAGATTCGGATAGTTACCGTAAGTTTGTTCATGGAAAATTATATTAATGTATATGTGCGACGTAAGTCCAATATGTGGCATAAAGAGATGTTCCGTAATATATCTCAATAGAGGAAAAATCGAATTATATCTTAGCCGAAAAGACACTTCATGCCAAAGGGGAGCGATTAAGGCCCAAATGAAATCGGCTATCGTGTTTTAAAAGACCAGAGATTATTAAGGTTCTCCTCTTCAGCTATAGCTAGCATTTTTCCCTTAAAGCAAGCATCAGCATTTTTTTTATTATTATTTGCCTGTTCCGTTTGATTTAAAACATGAACTTTCGTTTAGGTATCTATTCAAATACTACGCTTTGATTTACCAACTGTCAAGATCGACTCCAACTCTGTTTCCATATCAGGTTTCTGGAGGACAGTGCTTACCTGCTTCAGACGGATTATGGGTATGTCCCTATTTACTGTCACATGACCAGCTCTGGCATGAACGCATGTAGAGGAGGTGGATGGACGCTGGTCATGAAGATTACCGGCCAGAAGGTAGGTCCTTTGTAAAGTGCAGTAAAAGGGAGGGAACTATGTTTGCTGCCGCCTAGATTCATTTATCGTAGGGAGGCTGCTTCACTCAGGAAATTAAAATTTATCATATTTTACTGAGCAAAAAAGTTCAAACTCCATGATCGCACCCATCAATCGGCAAAACTGTGATCAAAACAAACAACAGGAAAAAGGATATTAAAATCCGATAATGGCAATACGTGAAGTTGACATTTTTTATCCTAAGGAGTGTCCGAGCGAGTCTGAAACGGTATTTGTCGACTACAAAATTGTTTTTGCGTGACGAACTTACTTTCTTTTGTTTTGTTATCACAGCGGACTTTTCACTACGATTCAAATTACTGGAGCAACAAGGAAAGCTACAATTTAGAAGGAGGAATGACTGGATTTGACAGACAAGAGACCAAACTGCCAACCTACTGTACCACACCCTTCTCCCTTCTCATGAAGTTGACATTTTTTATCCTAAGAAGTGCCGCGCGCATTTTTTGAGTGGAGATAGGTTGAACATGATTATTGGCTGAACTGAAAATTTATTTCATTAGAACTAATATATTCAAGTCAGCAATTGCCACTCAACATTGTCCTCTACGACAGAATTAACTTTTCCTCGTAACGAAGGAAAGATTTCGAAGGAATATCCAACAAGAAACAAATACAGGATAAGATTTAGCATTTACCAAATGTAGAAAACTAAAGGTCGCTCTTCGATCGTTCATCTTCAGAAAATGTCTTTTTAAACTTCCTTTAAAAAATCGAGAATCCATTTTCTGGCTTTGGCGTCAAAAATTAAAGAGGTTTTCGGTTTCTTAAAAACTCGCATGCGCGTCGGTGAGTAAATGAAAACAACAACTTGGTAGTAAATTGATAACGTTATCAAATATAGCTTGATAACGCAAGGCAAACTACCGAAGCTAATTTGAATTTTAAACGGTTTTTTAGTCGTTTTTTTGCTCAGACCAACGGATTACACTCAAAACGATAACCTTAAAAAGATGGATGACAAATGGTAACCTAACTTGATCTACTTGTTGTTGATAATCACCTCATTGTTTGTAAATCAACTTAGCCAAGCAGCTGATGGAGGACGGTATCTTCAAACCGGGTTAAGTGGTAACTCTGCCTCAAATAACAGGATCTGCGAGTAGCATTTTTATTACCAATGTAACACTTTTAGTGAGCTATTCGAAGTAAGACTAACCAAGAGCAAAATGTTCTCGCAAACCAATGTAACGCAACGAGAGCAGGGAACTTTCACTTACAAGAATATGTTTTGAATAGCTCATGGTTTTGTATTTTTAAAAAAATTGCTATTGATTTCCTCTCCATTTTATAAAAAATGACGCACTTTGGCGAACCGAGTCGTATACCGTTATATTGCAAATCGGCAAATGCACAATAATTGTCCGTCGAAGAAAAAAAATTCATATTTTATTCGTAATTTCACGCGCGCTATGTTAGGATAAAAATTATGAAATAATTCAAATAGTACGCGCGCTCTGATTGGCCATAAAACCATTTTACATGAGCGTATGTAAACCCGGTTTTCGTTCCTCTTTCATTAGTTATTTTATAAAAGAAATGTAAAATGGTTTCCGTGTTTACATAGCCTGATGTAAACACGCGGGAGGTTGGGAGAACACTCGATAAGCTAGATAAACTAGAGAAGTTTGGAGAGCACTCAAAAAGATAGAGTTGCTCTCGGCTGCGCTTCGAGCTACTCTTACGCATTTTTCGTGCTCTCCAAACTTCCCAAGTGCATCCATAACTCGATATACGCACGCTAAGCATGGTCAAATTCTTAGTTTTCCTTGGTTTTTACTTTTTATTCATTTATTTTGGATTAGGGACCGGTTTGGTTAGCCTTCTTAAAAGGTATGAACCGGAAGCAACCGAAATAAAAGACTCGTTCAGCATTTATTTACTTTATTAATTAACAAACAAAAGCAAAATACTTTCCATGGAGCTCAAAATTTCTTCACAAAGTCGGGCATTAACATCAATTCAAGTTACATTAATTTTCAGCGTCGTTGTATATTAGTGGGATTCCTAAAGAGTCTCAACTTGCTGGCCTCTCAGGTGTGCGTCTTCATCTAGCAGGATCTGTTTGCATACGAGCCGTCGAGCAATGGAGCAGACTCTTCGTTCCCGCCCCTTGTTCGAATTACAAGCCTATAAATTAAAAAAAGAATTTTAATTGCAGCCATACCTACTTGAAATATAAAGAGCTCCTAAAACTCAGATTAATTAAAAAGTTAAATCGAAGTGTCTGATGTATTTACCGGCCTAGAGTCCTTTTTTGTGCAGGCCAGTACACCTTCGGTTCCTTCGATCAGAAGAAGTGACAAGAAGAAAAGAACACCCAAAGCCAGTTTTGTTTCCATTTCTTTGCTGAGGTATTTTCGGATTCAGTTTGCTCGGTGCGTTCGTTTGATGTGGAAGGGTAGTACAGGGGGTTTTTATAGTGGAAAGATCTTGGATCATCTGCGCGATATGTGATATGACACCCACAATGACAAAGCAATGACGCAGGTGAGACTATATCTTCATCGCCGGAAAAAGTTCTCAGCATGCAGCTGAACGGGATCAAATTCATAGCAGTCTTTGTGGTGACCTTTCAATTTTTACAATTAACCCAAAGAATAAGCCAGAAAAGTGATACTTGCGTGGACTCTCCTCCCACTTCTCATTTTGCTTGTTTGTTTTCTTTTTTTCATTACCATAGGCTTTTAAGTCCCTCCTACTCTTAAAGTGTGTAGGTTTTTGTTAGTTGTTTAATGGAACTTGATATAACACTTCTTTGACAAAATAAAAACAAAATTGGAAAAAGGTTTATTTAATCCAAATACATTCTCTCAAAAATACCAATGAACGAATCAAGACTTAAAAGTTTGTTATATGTGTTTGTCAAATTCTGATGGCACTCACGTTTACACAATTATTAACTTAAATCGCTCGTATCGACCATGCAGAAGGAAATTGGCGAACGAGCATGATCAGTGCAAGTTTTCACTTTACCCGAGCTTTAAACTGGTCCCCTTCGAGGTTCGGACGAAAACAAACTGTGAACGGGAGAAAATTATTATGATACGGAGACTAAACTTAAACAAAAGAAGGAATAAAATTTGCACCTTTTTCCACCTGCTTTGTTTGATGAACATCAAGAAGCAAACTTCTTTAGGTAAATTCAAGTACAATTTGAATTAAACTCCCATGCCGCTCCTGTTTTGTAAACCTTTGAATTGAAAGGCTCGGCAGAAGAAACTTTGGCGAACCAGAATGATCCGCGTATGAGTTCAAAAATTCAGTCATTGTTATTCTTTAGCCGAGTTGCTAACAGGTTCTCCTTAGTGGTTCAAACACGAACGCACAAAAGAAAGAAAAAATACATTTTCTATCTTTCTCGCGCATTGGCTCACCTCCAGGCCCCACACACCGCTCAGGTTAGCCATGTCATTTCATTCTAAGTACCCAACTCAGGGAGCTAAATTTGATTCGGTTCTTCAAACACGATTAAAACATGCGATGCAACATAAATGGTGTGGCAGAATCAGTCTCTAACTTTATTATAGAGCAACACATTCATGGTTATTTTTGGGTAACTCATGAGCCACAATAGGGGAAACAGGTGGAATGTACATGAGCTAGTTAATCTCCTTCCAATATTCCCTTTGTTTACGTAGGAAAATAAAAAAAAGAAATTATCGTGGTTCCTACTGTATTTAAATATTTTTTTAGATGTTGTCAATGTCGCCTCAGTTCAATGACATTTTTACAGTATATACCGATGTTTCTATTCTCGTGATGTAGCGTAGACAAAGCGTCAAAGAAAGAAAAGGTGATCACCATTTATTAACATAACTTTAGCGACAAAGAGATAATCAAACAGAGTAAGTGGTAACTCTGCCTCAAATAACAATATAAGCGAGTAGCATTTTTATCTCCAATATAACAATTTTAATGGAGCTATTAGAATTAAGTCTAGCCAAGAACAAAATGTTCTCGCAAACCAAAGTAACGCAACGAGAGTAAGGAACTTTCACTTACAAGAATATGTTCTGAATAGTTCATGGTTTCATATTTTTACTAAATTTGTTATTGATTTCCTTTCCATTTTATAAATAATGACGCCTCTTGGCAAACCGAGTCGTATACCATTATATTGCAAGTCGGCAAATAGACAATAGTTGTCTGTTGAAGAAAAAAATTCGTAAACAAAATTCGGAGAAAAAAGCAAGAAGTAAATTATTTCCTTTTTGTTTTGTAAGAAATTGTTACCCTAAGTCTTCCGCTTATTTTTTTTTTTTTTTATATTTTTAAGTTTCACTGAGCATCAGTATTTTTACTGAGTAGATTTGTATCTACAGGAAGACGACTTATTTTCTAAAAACTGACTGAAATTGTTACTGAGCATGCTCCTATGTGTCTTGGGTAACTTCAGGTAGAATGCAAGGAGAAGAAGGGAGCGAGGCTTTATGTCAATAAGGAAGGAGAAAAAAAAATGGTTAAAATTGTAATTTGCAGCTTCGAATAATTTCATTTGTTACATGAGTCATAATAAAAAACGATATCACTCCCTTTTCTGAAACAAGATCCTGTCATTACCGCCCACGTTGAACATATATGCTACTAAGCACGATGCCTTCATTTTGACCGGGTGGATCAACATGGTTCTTGTGCTTTTCACAAAAGGCTTTTGATAATTTGCCTTCATCACAAGGGTTTATAACACTTTTTTTACTTAGCACAGGTTTGGCTTGCCTTATTAAAATAGAAATCCGAGAACCACTGTCACTTAACAACATAGTGTCTGAACTTGAAACAAAAGGCCTTTTATAATTTTCATTCATCAGGAAAGTTGAGAGCAGGTTTTTTCCTTTGGTTTTTATATTTTATTCATTTTTTTTGGATGAGGGACCGGTTTTGCTAGCTTTATTTAAATGTATGAACCGGAGACCACACAAGTAAGAGACTCGTTCAGCGTTTATTTACTTAATTAATTAAAAAACAAAAGCAAAACACTTTCTATGGAGCTCAAAATTACTTCATAAAGTCGGCATTAACATCAAATTTAAGTTACATTCATTTTCAGCGTCGTTGTATATTAGAAGGATCCCTAAAGATGCTCAACTTCCTGGCCCCTCAGGTGTGCGTCTTCATCTAGGAGAATCTGTTTGTCATCGAGCCGTCCAGCAATGGAGCGGACACTTCGTTCCCGCTTTCCGTTCGACTTACCGTTACAACTCTATAAAATTTAAAATAAAGTATAATTGCAACCATACCTTCTTGAAACATGAAGAGCTCCTAAAGATCAGAATAATTTTTGCTTTTCAAATTAAGCTAGTTTTTTTCGCTCGTGATTAAAGGGCACCAAGTAATTTTTTGCTATAATTCAGTTCTCTCTTTACCAATTTTACTTCCTGCTTTTTTTAGTCCAGATTAAAAATATAAATCGTAGTTTCTTATGTATTTATCGGCTTACCGTCCTTGTTTGTGCAGGACAGTACACCTTCGGTTCCTTCGATCAGAAGAAGTGACAAGAGAAAGAGAAAACCCAAAGACATTTTTGTTTCCATTTCTTTGTTGAGGTATTTTCGGATTCAGTTTGCTCGGTGCGTTCGTTTGATGTGGAAGGGTAGTACAATAAGTTTTTATAGTGGAAAGATCTTGGATCATCTGCGCGATATGCGATATGACACGCCCACAATGAGAAAGCAATGACGCTGGTAAGACTACATCTTCGTCGTTGTAAAAAGTTCTCAGCATGCAGCTGAACGGGATCAAATTCATAGCAGCCTTGGTGATAACATTAAAATTTTGATAATTAACCCAAAGAGCAAACCAGAAAAGTGATACTTCCGTGGACTCTCCTCTCGCTTCTCCTTTCGTTTCTTTGCTCTCTTTTACCTTTTTTTTTTTCATTTTTTTTTTTCATTATTACATGATTTTAGGTCCTTCCTTCACTTTTAGTGTGTCTGTTTTTGTTAGTTGTTTAATGGAACTTGATATAACACTACTTAGGCATTATGAAAAAAAAATTGAAAAAAGTTTTTCCTTCAGCTGGATCAGAATTTGCATGTTATTCCAACTGCCTTGTCTTAAAAAATACCAATTAACGACTTACTTATTGAAATTAAAAGGTTTTTTACACGTGCGTGTCAAAGTCTCGTGGCACTTCCGTTTAGACAATTATTAATTTAAATCGCTCGTTTCGACCATGTAGAGGGAAATTGTCGAACGAGTATGATCAGCGCAAGTTTTCTCTTTACCCGAGCTTTGAACTGATCCCCTTCGTGGTTCGGACGAAAACAAACTGTGAACGGGAGAAAAGACTCAACTTAAACAAAAGAAGGAACAAAATTTGCTCCTTCTTCTGCCTGCTTTGTTTAGTGAACATCAAGATGCAAACTTCTTTGGGTAAATTCAAGTGTAATTTGAATCAAACTCCCATGCCGCTCCTGTTTTGTAAACCTTTGAATTGAAAAGCTCGGCTAAGCCATGCAGAAGAAACTTTGGCGAACCAACATGATCCGCGTACGAGTTCAAAAATTAAACCATTGTTATTCTTAAGCCGAGTTGGTAACAACTTTTCCTTAATGGTTCAAACACGAACGCTAAATTTGATTCGGTTCTTCAAACACGATTAAAACATGCGATGCATACATAAATGGTGTGGCAGAATCAGTCTCTAGCTTTATTATAGAGCAACACATCCATGGTTATTTTTAGGTAATTTATGAGCGACAACAGGGGAAACAGGTGGAATGTACATGAGCAAGTTAGTCTCCTTCCAATGTTCCCTTTTTTTTTACGTAGGAAAATAAAAACAAGAAATCATGGTGGTTCCTACTGTATTTAAATATTTTTTTAGATGTTGTCAATGTCGCCTCAGTTCAATGACATTTTTACAGTATATACCGATGTTTCTATTCTCGTGATGTGGCGTAAACATTCAATTCAATTCAATTTATTTTCTTTCTTAGCTCACGCGTTAGTAAAACTGCTGACACACGCCTCGTAACTTTCATTTCATTTCATCGTGATTTCTATTTATTCAGTAGATTTGAGAAAATTAAATTTCCTCACGGCGGTAATACAAACAGGGACATAAGTAGTCGGGAAAGTGATCAGCCTCAAAAATTTTAATTTCAACGCTTACTGAAAAAAATAATAAATCAGAGCTTAAAACCTGTCTTTTTTTTCTGTCTCTTAGAAATTCAAGTCAACTCCCTCCAGCTTAAGCTTTATATTTTCCAAAAATGGTCATCCCTGAGTCTTTATAGTTTGGAGCATATAAGTGCTGAACGAAGACTAGCTATGTCCATGTAAGAGATCTGGAACTACACCTAAGTCAGACAAAGCTTCAGCAGCCTGTGCATTTTTCGGCCATGATACAGTTTTCTTGCTGTTCAGTATAATTTCATCCCTGTCAATTGGCGAAATTACTGCCAGCAAAGTCAATTACAAGAAGATGAATGTTTCAGACTCTGAGGGAGCCTCGTCTCACGGTCCGCACATTACTTACCGTTTAACGCGACTCATCGCCCTGTTCATTCTGCAGAGGAAAGTTAGTACGTCATCGGTCCGTCGCGGTGACGATTATAAGAAGCAAGACGAAAGTTTAGAGCAAGTGAACGATGGATTAACGAAAGTGCTTGGCTTGTTTCAGGACATCGCTGGATCTTCGTCGAGTATGAAGAATGACGATGTTAAGAAACTCATCAAAGACAAAACAAGGCTAGGATGGCATGGATCCCGAACAAAGGTATGAGATTGTTTTTCAGCGCGCAATTTCATTCTTGAGTCTTGAGTTTTAAAGAAGGTTGTTTCCAATAAAATAAATAAGGGAAATAACTAAATAATAAGATTCGGATAGTTACCGTACGTTTGTTCATGGAAAATTATATTAATGTATATGTGCGACCTAAGTCCAATTTGTGGCATAAAGAGATGTTCCGTAATATATCTCAGGAGAGGAAAAATCGAATTATATCTTAGCCAAAAAGACATATCATGCCAAAGGGGAGCAATTAAGGCCCAAATGAAATCGGTTATCGTATTTTATTTTATTTTATCGTATTTTAAAAGACCAGAGGTTATTAAGGTTCTCCTCTTCAGCTAAAGCTAGCATTTTTCCCTTAAAGCCAGCTTCAGCATTTTTTTATTATTATTTGCCTGTTCCGTTTGATTTAAAACATGAACTTTCGTTCAGGTATCTATTCAAATACTACGCTTTGATTAACCAACTGTCAAGATCGACTCCAACTCTGTTTCCATATCAGGTTTCTGGAGGACAGTGCTTACCTGCTTCTGACGGATTGTGGGTATGTCCCTATTTACTGTCACATGACCAGCTCTGGCATGAGCGCATGTAGAGGAGGTGGATGGACGCTGGTCATGAAGATTGGCGGCCAGAAGGTAGGTCCTTTGTAAAGCGCAGTAAAAGGAAGGGAACTATGTTTGCTGCCGCCTAGATTCATTTATCGTAGGGAGGCTGCTTCACTCAGGATATTAAAATTTATCATATTTTACTGAGCACAAAAGTTCAAACTCCATGATCGCACCCATCAATCGGAAAAACTGTGATCAAAACAAACAACAGGATAAAGGATATTAAAATCCGATAATGGCAATACGTGAAGTTGACATTTTTTATCCTAAAGAGTGTCCGAGCGAGCCTGAAACAGTATTTGTCGACTACAAAACTGTTTTTGCGTGACGAACTTACTTTCTTTTGTTTTGTTCTCACAGCGGACTTTTCACTACGACTTAAATTACTGGAGCAACAAGGAAAGCTACAATTTAGAAGGAGGAATGACTGGATTTGACAGACAAGAGACCAAACTGCTAACCTACTGTAACACACCCTTCTCCCTTCTCATGAAGTTGACATTTTTTATCCTAAGAAGTGCCGCGCGCATTTTTTGAGTGGAGGTAAGTTCAACATAATTATTGGCTGAACTTAGAACATTAGAACGAATATATTCAAGTCAGCAATTGCCACTCAACATTGTCCTCTACGACAGAATTAACTTTTCCTCGCAACGAAAGAAAGATTTCGAAGGAATATCCAACAAGAAACAAATACAGGATAAGATTTAGCATTTACCAAATGTAGAAAACTAAAGGTCGCTCTTCGATCGTTCATCTTCAGAAAATGTCTTTTTAAACTTCCTTTAAAAAATCGAGGATCCATTTTCTGGCTTTGGCGTTCAAGAGTAAAAAGGTTTTCGGTTTCTTAAAAACCCTCATGCGCGTCGGTGAGTAAATGAAAACAACAACTTGGTAGTAAATCGATACTGTTATCAAATATAGCTTGATAACGCAAGGCAAACTACCGAAGCTAATTTGAATTTTAAACGGTTTTTTAGTCGTTTTTTTGCTCAGACCAACGGATTACACTCAAAACGATAACCTTAAAAAGATGGATGACAGATGGTAACCTAACTTGATCTACTTGTTGTTGATAATCACCTCATTGTTTGTAAATCAACTTAGCCAAGCAGCTGATGGAGGACGGTATCTTCAAACCGGGTTAAGTGGTAACTCTGCCTCAAATAACAGGATCTGCGAGTAGCATTTTTATCACCAATGTAACACTTTTAGTGAGCTATTCGAAGTAAGACTAACCAAGAGCAAAATGTTCTCGCAAACCAATGTAACGCAACGAGAGCAGGGAACTTTCACTAACAAGAATATGTTTTGAATAGCTCATGGTTTTGTATTTTTAAAAAAATTGCTATTGATTTCCTCTCCATTTTATAAAAAATGACGCACTTTGGCGAACCGAGTCGTATACCGTTATATTGCAAATCGGCAAATGCACAATAATTGTCCGTCGAAGAAAAAAAATTCGTATTTTATTCGTAATTTCACGCGCGCTATGATAGAATAAGAATTATAAAATAATTCAAATAGTACGCGCGCTCTGATTGGCCATAAAAACCATTTTACATGAGCGTATGCAAACCCGATTTTCGTTCCTCTTTCATTAGTTATTTTATAAAAGAAATGTAAAATGGTTTCCGTGTTTACATAGCCTGATGTAAACACGCGGGAGGTTGGGAGAACACTCGATAAGCTGGATAAACTAGATAAGTTTGGAGAGCACTCAAAAAGATAGAGTTGCTCTCGGCTGCGCCTCGAGCTACTCTTACGCATTTTTCGTGCTCTCCAAACTTCCCAAGTGTATCCATAACTCGATATACGCACGCTAAGCATGGACAAATTCTTAGTTTTCCTTGGTTTTTACTTTTTATTCGTTTATTTTGGATTAGGGACCGGTTTGGTTAGCCTTCTTAAAAGGTATGAACCGGAAGCAACCGAAATAAAAGACTCGTTCAGCATTTATTTACTTTATTAATTAACAAACAAAAGCAAAATACTTTCCATGGAGCTCAAAATTTCTTCACAAAGTCGGGCATTAACATCAAATTCAAGTTACATTAATTTTCAGCGTCGTTGTATATTAGTGGGATTCCTAAAGAGTCTCAACTTGCCAGCCTCTCAGGTGTGCGTCTTCATCTAGCAGGATCTGTTTGCAATTGAGCCGTCGAGCAATGGAGCAGACTCTTCGTTCCCGCCCCTTGTTCGAATTACAAGCCTATAAATTAAAAAAAGAATTTTAATTGCAGCCATACCTACTTGAAATATAAAGAGCTCCTAAAACTCAGATTAATTAAAAAGTTAAATCGAAGTGTCTGGCGTATTTACCGGCCTAGAGTCCTTATTTGTGCAGGCCAGTACACCATCGGTTCCTTCGATCAGAAGAAGTGACAAGAGAAAAAGAACACCCAAAGCCAGTTTTGTTTCCATTTCTTTGTTGAGGTATTTTCGGATTCAGTTTACTCGGTGCGTTCGTTTGATGTGGAAGGGTAGTACAGGGGGTTTTTATAGTGGAAAGATCTTGGATCATCTGTACTTTAAGCGATATGCCACCCACAATAACAAAGCAATGACGCAGGTAAGACTATATCTTCATCGCCGGAAAAAGTTCTCAGCATGCAGCTGAACGGGATCAAATTCATACCAGTCTTTGTGGTGACCTTTCAATTTTTACAATTAACCCAAAGAACAAGCCAGAAAAGTGATACTTGCGTGGACTCTCCTCCCACTTCTGTTTTTGCTTGTTTGTTTTCTTTTGCCTTTTTTTCTCTCTTTTTTCCTCTTATTTTCCATTATCATAGGCTTTTAAGTCCCTCCTACACTTTAAGTGTGTAGGTTTTTGTTACTTGTTTAATGGAACTTGATATAACATTTCTTTGGCATAATGAAAACAAAATTGGGAAAAGGTTTTCTTATTCCAAATACATTCTCTCAAAAATACCGATGAATGACTCACTTAAAAGTTTGTTATATGTGTTTGTCAAATTCTGATGGCACTCCCGTTTAGACAATTATTAACTTGAATCGCTCGTTTCGACCATGCAGAAGGAAATCGGCGAGCGAGCATGATCAGTGCAAGTTTTCACTTTACCCGAGCTTTGAACTGGTCCCCTTCGTGGTTCGGACGAAAACAAACTGTGAACGGGATAAAATTACTATGATACGGAGACTAAACTTAAACAAAAGAAGGAACAAAATTTGCACCTTCATCCACCTGCTTTGTTTGATGAACATCAAGAAGCAAACTTCTTTAGGTAAATTCAAGTATAATTTGAATCAAACTCCCATGCCGCTCCTGTTTTGTAAACCTTTGAATTGAAAGGCTCGGCTAGGCCATGCAGAAGAAACTTTGGCGAACCAGCATGATCCGCGTAATGAGTTCAAAAGTTCACTCATTGTTATTCTTAAGCCGAGTTGCTGACAACTTCTCCTTAGTGGTTCAAATACGAACGCACAAACATGCGAAGTAAACTTTGTCGCAAAGTGAGTGCTCAAATAAACGTCCCTAATAGACTGGAAAGTATTTTATCACTTAAAACCAAGGAATCGCTATATCGTTCGCTCATACTACCAAATTTTTATCACTGTAATCACGTTTGGTACCACTGCGGAAAAAGAAACACTACTAAAATCGAAAAAGTCAACGAAAGGGCATTGAGATATGTCTATAATGATAAAACATGCATCCTATCAGCATCTCTTGGAAAGGATAAGACTACCCTCCATGGAATCTCGAAGAATTCGAGACATGTTATTGAAAATACATAATAGTATCTCGAACAAAGCACCACAGGCAATTAGGAATCTTATTAATTTACGCTCATTTAAGTACAATCTCAGGCGCCAAGAATATGCTTTTATCTTTACCTAAAGTTAACACTACCAGATATGGACTCAAGTCATGGAGATATTTTGCAGCTAAGAAATAGAATGAGCTATCAAATGACATTAGAACAAAAGTAGGCGCCAATGAAAAAGTAAACAATTAGATTGTTAAATTTCAGGGATTAGTAAATTTGTAATATTAGTTTTCACTAGTATTTTGACTGCGGCGGTAACGTTGTAAGAATAGTTTTAAATAGTTTTAAATCAATATTTAATTCGTGATTTTGTATGTATGTGTGTATGTATGTATGTATGTTATGTATGTATGTATGTATGTATGTATGTATGTAACATAAATGATGTGGCAGAATCAGTCTCTAACTTTATTATAGAGCAACACATTCTTGGTTACTTGTAGGTGACTTATGAGCGCCAAAGGGGAAACAGGTGGGCTGTACATGAGCAAGTCAATCCCCTTGCAATGTTCCCTTTGTTTACGTAGGAAAATAAAAACAAGAAATTATGATAGTTCCTACTGTATTTAAATATTTTTTAGATGTTGTCAATGTCGCCTCAGTTACATGACATTTTCACAGTATATACTGATGTTTCTATTCTCGTGGTGTGGCGTAAAAATTTAGCGTCAATGAAAGAAAAGGTGATCACCAGCCGCTAACATAACTTCAGGGACAATGAGATAAATTTAGAGCGAGGAAGTATTTTGCTTTTCATTTTTTTAGCATCATTACTTCATTAATAATACACATGAAAAAATTACTCGGTTCTGATTGGTTAAGATAAATGCAGTTTTCAGGTTATTTAGTGTAGAAGAGGGTTAATTCAGTACAAAGAAGTAACAAACCAGACATTCTGATTGGTTAATAGTCAAAGAAACCCACAGATAGCCAATCAAGTGCGAGCCTTGGATGTCGCAACATTTGGATAAGCTGAAAATTTTGCGAGCGAAACAATGGCTGGCGTTTTAAGTAGGTTTTCTTTCGCCACCGCAACAACAATGCAGCAGCTGAAAAACAGCTCTAACAACGGAAACACTGTAAAAAGCACTGCTCTTTGCTCTTGTAGATGTTTAGGAAAGGGAACTGCCAATAAAATCGAAAATTACGAGCCGACCCAGCTTAACACTTTACTCGAGCGACTCTACGCCGAAATTAAAAATAAACATGGTAAAACCTCGCAAACGGCGATTCCATTTTATCGAAAGTGATTCAATTCCTTGAACTGTTTAGCCGAACTTTGTACTTTTTTTAGTCTTAAAGATGTGAAGATATCAATGTATATTATTGTTTTGATCGTGCGCGGTTGTTTTGACCGAACGCACTAAGTCTGCAGGGTTTGAATAAATTAATGCACGCGCTTTGCTTCTGCATAATCATTATAAGCCATCTCGTATTTTTTCATGTACATTATTAGTACGTAATCACATGATTTTTCTCGTGCAGTTTGGACTTGTTAATTTTTTCAAAGACCACAAATTGCACGTGCCCGTAGGGTGAGTGCAATTTTGTTAGTCTTTGAAAAAATTTATTATATTTTTCTTCTTAACTCACGTGTTAGTGAAACTGCTGACACGTGTCTCGCATTTTTCATTTCATAGTGATTTTTATTTATTCGATGGATTTGAGAAAGTTTAATTTCCTAACGGCGGAAATGCAGACAGGGACGTCAGTTGTCGGGAAAGTGATCAGCCTCAAAAATGTTAATTTCAATGCTTACTGAAAAAAAAAAAGAAATCAGAGCTAAAAACCTGATTTTCTCTTTACTGTCGCTTAGAAATTCAAATCAACCCCCTCCAGTATAAGCTGAACATCTTCCAAAAATGGTCTTCCCTGAGTCTTCATAGTTTTGAGCATATAAGTGCTGAACGAAGACTAGCTATATCCATTTAAGAGATCTGGAACTGCACCTAAGTCAGACAAACCTTCAGCAGCCTGTGCATTTCGGTCATGACACAGTTTTTTTTGCTGTTCAGTATAATTTCATCCCTGCCAATTGGCGAAATTATTGCCAGCAAAGTCAATTACAAAGAGATGAATGTCTCAGACCCTCAGGGAGCCTCGTCTCGCGGTCCGCACATTACTTACCAGTACATAGACCAAGCGACGTTCACCAATGAAGGGACTAAGAAGTTGGATGAAAAGATTCAGCGAGTAGACGAACGTTTAACGCGACTCATCGCCCTGTTCATTCTAAAGAGGAAAGCTGGTACGTCATCGTTCCGTGGTGGTGACGACTATAAGAAGCAAGACGAAAGTTTAGAGCGCGTGAACGATGGATTAACGAAAGTGCTTGGCTTGTTGCAGAACATCGCTGGATCTTCGTCGAGCATGAAGAATGACGATGTTAAGAAACTCATCAAAGACTCTCTACAAAACAAGGCTGGGATGCCATGGATTCCGAACAAAGGTATGAGATTGTTTTTCAATGCGCAATTTCATTCTTGGGTCTTAAGTTTTAAAGACGGTTGTGTTAAATAAAAATTTGGAAAATTCATGAATGTTCAACTTAAGGGTTATCATCCTTTCTGTCTCCTTTCAGAAAAGGTAGCATCGTCTTGCAAAGAGATTTATTCAAAAAACAGGTGAGAACTGGTTGAAATGTTACAAAATTAAAGGCCTTTGGGTTTTAGTCTTGAGAAAGTCTCCGGGATGCGCGGTGATAGTTTTAAGCGCAAAGCTGAAGACCCTCAGCAGACCTTGAGAATTAGAGACAGGAGATAGCAAAAGAAGAACATTTTGTCCCAAGGTGTCTCCAGGAATAAGGGAAATAACTAAATAAAAAGACAGCTACCGTTTGTCCATGGAAAATTCTTTAATGTACGTGTGTGACCTAAGTCTAATACGTGGCATAAAAAGATGTTCCGTATTATATCTTAGTAAACGAAAAATTGCAAAATATCTTAGCCGAAAAGAAATTTCATGCCAAAGAGGAACTATTGATGCCCAAATGAAATCGGCTATCGTATTTTAAAAGAGCACAGATTAATAAGATTCTCCTTTTCAGCTATAGCTAGCATTTTCCCCTTAAAGCCAGCTTTAGCAATTTTTTTTTTTAATTTTTTTTACTTGCCCGTTCCGTTTGATTTAAAACATGAACTTTCGTCCAGATTTTTATTCAAATACTTCGCTCTGATTTATCATCTGTCAAGATTGACTCCGACTCTGCTGTGGTCATTAATCATTTTGCTCCTTTCGAGATCAGGTTTTTGGGAAACAATGCTTACCTGCTTCAGACTGATTGTGGGTATGTCCCTATTTACTGTCACATGACCAACTCTGGCATGGGCGCATGTGGAGGAGGTGGATGGACGCTGGTCATGAAGATTGACGGCCAAAAGGTAGGTCCTTTGTAAAGCTCAGTAAGAAGGAGGAAACTGTGTTTGCTGCCGCCCAGATTCATTCATCGTAGGGAGGCTGCTTAACTCAGGAAATTAAAATTCATCATATTTTACTGAACATAAAAGTTCAAAATCCATGATTGCGCCCATCAATCTGCAAAACTCTGAGCAAAAGAAATAAAAAGAAAAGGGAAATTAAAATCCGATAATGGCAATACGTGAAGTTGACATTTATTATCCTAAGAAGTGTCCGAGCGAGTCTGAAACAGTATTTGTCGAGTACAAAACTGTTTTTGCGCGACAAACTTAATTTCTTTTGTTTTGTTATCACAGCGGACTTTTCACTACGACTCACAATACTGGAGCAACAAAGAAAGCCACAATTTAGAAGGAGGAATGACTGGATTTGACAGACAAGAGACCAAACTGCCAACCTACTGGAACACACCCTTCTCCAAGATCTGTCTCGGAATGAAGGTCGGCCTCCAACCTGTTAGATTCATTGTCATGAACACCCACGCCAATTCCTTGCATTCATTGATTGCCAACGGAGGATATCATAACACTTCGTACGGGCCTGACAAGTGGAAGGCATTGATTGGCCCCGAAGCCTCATTACAGAGGACCTGTTACAAGGAGGGTTTTAATGTTCAACCTGATTCTTCTAACTCCAAAGCTAGAATTGGCATAGTTGGTGGCCAACAATGCTATTCATGGTATATGACTTCCAGAGTTGGTTTTGGTACTGGAGGTCAGCCTGATGATAGCAGCTCGTGTGGCAACGAGGATCAGCGCGGCGGTAAACATCTAAAAGCGATGGGGTACATCTTTGTTCAGTGACATATCGACTTATAAACGCTCGAGCCTTTTAGCACTGTTTAAAACTGGTTAAAATTTAATGAAGCAAACTGTTCGATTGAAGATTTACACCGAAGGGAAATTCGGAGATGTATCTATAATGATAAATTAAAATAAACGATGAATGAATGAATAATCAAATAACTAAAACAAATCAAATGCGTTGTTTGATTTAGTATCTGTTTTCTATCTTTTGAGTGTAGATCTGTGGAAATTTTTTGGCAAAAACTGATCACTTAAGGTATCACTTCCTATGTGCTGGTGGGTTCTTTCATTAGCTTTAAAGTGATGAGATATTACGAAGAAATCAAAATTTCGCTGTTTTCGAAAAGTTTTCGAATAAAAAAACGCAAATGTTCATAACCAAGGTACTAATATTTGAGGCTCTCTTTGGTAAGAAAGGAAACATCTTACAAAAATGAATACAAAAACCACTCGAAACTGAAAATAATCTAAAGTCATCTCTTCCTCGACTGGAATATCGCAAGAAAAAGTTTCATGATGTCATTACGAGGTCTATTTAATTTCATAACTTCCATTTCAACTCCACTTTCGATAAAGGCACAAGCCATTTAGATTACATGGTTTGGGATTTCTGGACATCGGAGAAGTTCTCAGAAACCCATAGCTTTTACAGTTCTAAGGAAAATTAGCCCGTTTGGTGATCAAGAGCCGCAAACACCGGAAAGTACTGTACAGTTGTGTGACATGTCCATAAGACACTTGCGTTACTGTGCGTGAAAATGCACTAATACCGGAAAAGCCTGGAAACTATTATATAGCACATTGACAATAATTACGAAGAAACGTACATCACCCTAACTTTACAAACAAGGCTGAATGGCTCTTTCTAGAAAATACCAGGTTTAAAGTACGACCCACTATTGATGAAGCTGTAGTTTTCAATATCTTTCGCCACTAAAGTAATCGAGCTCAGCCATGAGACTATCAAATTAAATGGTCAGGACATGAAAAAGTCATAGTATGATGGAGAACTGGAAGTACTTTGCCATCTTTATCGTCCTCGTGCTCAGCTTCACACCCTGTTCTGCCTCAAAAAACCCATGTTGGTGGGTGCTAGATGCAGTGAATAAAGAAAATCCTGTAGAGCCGACGCCTGTTGTTATTCCGGGTGGACAGTATTTGTTGAGGATTCGAATTAAGTGCGACAACATGGTGAGAATCTTGATTTTCAATCTATTTGTTAATTCTTGACAAACTTCTCTTGTTTTCTTTTAAACCGCGATGACACCCCTCGAAATGTCATTTTGATAGAATTAAGCAAAGAATATATAAATAATTCTAAGGGAAACTTAATAGATGTATTTTCAATGCCCCTAGGGCGCCATCATCACCAGGTTAGGGTCGACTCTACAAAACTTCCTGAAAATGGAAGGAAATCGCAATGCATTAACCCCATTCATCATTTTTGACACTCTTTCTGGGAGCAGCTAGAGATGAAAGAAAAAAGAATTTCTCCATGCAAGTGGACCCTGATATTTTATCGGATTGGAATTTTTTTCCTTATTTTTTTTACTGAATTTTAGACCCACGATTGATTATTGAAGCAACTAGAGAAATCAACATAGTAATAATCACTTGATTCATTAAACTTTTAATCCCTTGGAGTGACTGGCTTCTAATTTCTCCATACATTACCCCTTTTGAATCAAATGCAAAGCTCAGGAGAATAAAGGAAATAATCACTGATATAAGAATACCTTGATTGTTAAACAAATTCTCCTTGTCAGTCCTTTGGAAATGTATCAGGAGCAGTGTGGAGGAAATGAATACTGATGTTAAGGGTGTAAAGAGTTATGGCAAAATGGATTAAGTGATCATATTGGATTAAATTATTCCTCTTTTTCTTTATTGTACTCTAGTGAGTATTTCACTAAGGAAGGAAATCAAATTTCTTACTTAATTAATTTAATTTCTTACTTAATTAGTGTTAGTACTATTTTTGGTTTGCATTAATTTTTTTCCTCCATACAGATTGACTCCAAGATGGTGAGGTCATTGATAATGACAGGTGTCAATCCCACTGTTCGCATTGAAACAGAACCATTTGGCCCAAGCCAGCATAAAGCCAGGAGATTTTCATTCTTGATATCATCATTGTTAGTAGAAATGGGAGAACAAGACACTTGTGGATGTTACTTCATCAATAGAACCAAAAACAATGACAGGTGCCTCCAAAACTACATGTAATAATACTACTCATTCATTATTATCTTCATTACTTTTTTAAATAAATCTTCCACCCTGGAATGCAAATTCAAGGGCTGCAGGTACAGCTGTCAATAACTTCTAGAGCATCTATTAAAGTTACTTTGGAGATATAACCCATAGCATTGCAATACATGGCCAAGTGCATGGTGACAGCAAGCGAGGCAAGATAAAGTGAGCTCAGCCCTGACAGGTGTTATGGGTTACAGTCCTTACTGGCAGTCTTGGCACAGATAGTGGTAACCTGAATATTTTCGAATTCCACATGAGGCTCTTATGCTTAAGTTTAATGCCCAATTCCAAAAGTATGATTTAAGGGCTTGTTTTCACCTGGGAAGTGTGTTTATCATGATACCTCTGGCAGCTCAGAGAAAAAGAGAATTCAGAGAGAATGTGTATTAAGAAACAACCCAATAATGTGCATTTTTTTCTTTAATTTTTATACATTTACCCTGTTGATTGATTTTAGAGCTTACTTGCCTGCTAGATCAATTGACAGATTGACTAAATAAGTTTAATTATTGACTTGTGTTGCTGCAGTCAGGACATACAAAGGTCTCCAATTGAGATCACTGTCTCTAAAGGATCAAATATCTGTTATTCTGCCGGAAAGGTTGAAAATACAGTTAATAATGAAGACAAAAAAGAGAATCAAAGTATGAAGTGCTGTAGACTGGCCTATTGTGGCAGTCTGTCAGCACTTATTTACATAAGCCATAAAAAACTGCTACATTGCATTCCAGGTTAAGCCAATGCAGTTGTGATGGTGCTCTGCCCAGTTGTTTGTACTCAAAGGATGTTCAACTAGTAGAAGCTGGAGTTGAATGCTGCAAAGTTGAAACTAACTGTTCAAGTTTCATAGAACTGTGTAACCCAGCCTGGCTAGTTCCTCTTCACATCCCTGAAATGGTACTAACTATGCACTGTGAGGTTGTCTACAATGGCATAGGACCATACTTAGAATCTCACAGGTGGGGAGATAGTTTTACTGCTAAATAATTTTTTAATACAATCAACTGTTGTTTTATTACCAACGTGACCAGCTATCTTATTTTTCTATGGAAACAAAAGAAAGAATTTCCAGTTTAAAAAAGTTTAATCCCCAATTGGTTTTGGAACACCAATAAGGGCAACTCTTCATTTTTTTGGAACACCAATACAGCTGCTGTGATATCAAGTGAAAACACTCTAGCTAAAGACACATCTATGGGCTGGAATTCTTTTTAAATTGGGCTCTTGATTTTTTTGGTCATTTGTTTACAACTTACTAAATAAATTACTTTAATTTGATTACCTCTCAATGACCCTTGTTTGGTGGCTAAGCTTGAAGGGCCTTTTGCAGGAGCTACTGCCAACTGACTTGAACTAAAACTAATTTTTCTATTTTCATACTCAACTAAAAACAACTTGAATTTATATGAACTGCTGTCCTCTCAGCCACTTCAAAAGGTAAAGGTTTTTTTGATCATATTTAACCTTTTCATAAGTACCTAGCAGTTACTTTCTTTCCTTCCATTTTCTCTCTTCTTTATCAGATAGGGATATTAGGAATATTTTAAATTCTCCAAGAAATTGAAGTTGGCAGTTATCTTATATCTCACACTAGGCTAACTGTACATCTGGATGGATTTCACTACCTTGTTAACAACACAAGACTCCGCAACAGTCTTGGAGAGGAGGCACAGCTACCATCAATTTCCCAGCAAATGCCAATCAACTGTGTCCCACACCTGAGTCCCATTTGTGTCACTGGATCCATAGAAATGTCCAACCATGTCATCTATACAGCTTCTGAATTTGAAAAGATGACATTTTTAAAGATCAAAGTGAGTGTAAACTTAAAACACTTTAATACTCTTCAATTCACTTACAGTTATAACAGTGCCTGATTTTCATAACAATGTGAGATGTTTCATCTAGGCAATTTTATGGAAAAAAAGGTTTGTTATAATTGGACAAAGTGTAGTTTGAATTAAAATAAGCTGAGATAATTACATACATTAAGATTCTGATTTACAAATTATTCAAGATTAACCCTTTAACTCCCAGAAGGGATTCACATTCGATTTCTCCCTCCAATATCCGTACATTATCCAGGTAATAAGAATACTCAGACCATCCAGGTTTAAGTCGTTATCTTGATCTAACACCAAATTCTTGTAGCTATTTTACAGGGAAATGTGTAGTAGATAGAGGGGAGAATTAGCAATCGGATCCTTGGGAGTTAGAGGGTTAATATAAAAGTCACAAGGTATAAACAGAGTCAATGTAACCAAATTTGTTCCGTGAAAAGCATTTAAATTAAGAAGAATTCTGCAACAATATTTTTCCTTTGCACTGCATATTGTGGACTGTAGTAAGGCTTACATGGCAGAAATGAATTTTGCTTCATTGTTGTCAGGAACATATTAACCCTTCAGGTTTTCTTTTTGTTTCTGGTTATAGAGGAGATAAGTTCTGAGTCCATTTTATTGTATCTCTCATTAGTTTGGAGACACATTCAATAATAGATGTGTATCAAGACAGTCTGAGAAGCTGCTGAAGATTAAGGGAGCACTGTCACTTCCAGACAGAGTTCTTGTGAATACTGGTGTAAGAATGAATATTTTTTACTTTTTAATATTTTTTTTATAGTAAAAGTATAGCAACTAATATATTTTTTTTTATTTTTTTATAGCAACTAATATAATATGACAAGTATATTGCTATAAAAAGGTCATGATCTAAAAACCAGCCATTTCTATGATAAAAGAGCCATATGTACTCTCTCATTTGCAGATGAAAGATGAAATTTAAACATTTTTTAGGTAACTGTACTTAATTAAAATGAAATTTTAGGGCAAAAGAGGGGTAAGGAATAAGATATTACTGATTTTTCATCCAAAGGCTGGTATATTTGAGCTGCAAGCAAATCGCCAAAAAAATCCTGCTGATGTCACATGTAAGTATGTTGTTATTAAGTATTTTAATGAGCAATATTTCTGTATCTTTGAGTATTTTTTTTCCCTTTTACCTCCATCTCATTAAACTCAGCCTTTATAATTTTGACCTGCATTGACATTTTTGGATAATCCAATGAAATCTGTGCAGTAAAACTTGTGTAGCACTACTGCAGTGCAGTAACCCATCACACTTTCTACTTCCTTACCAGTAGCACTGTGGAGAAAACTGGAGGCCAGACACAAGCAACCTTCAAGTTTCTCCAAATATTTCATTATCTTTTTTACCTGAAATATTACCATATTGTAGAATATTATGATCATGTCCAGGTAGAGTAGTTAAGAGGAAGAGTGATAATAACTATTTTCAGTTACATTGACTGATGCTTTAATCAGTGGGATGATAATTATCATAATTATCAATGAGAACCTCTCCACCAGCTGTCGAAGCTTGACTCTGTTATGGACAAATGTTCTTTGTAAGCCTTCCCCTACTGAATGGATCCTACTAATTCACAAGCTGATGTTAATTCATTAGGCTCAAACCACTCACTTTACAATTAGAAACTTGACTGTATGATTACATTATAGCAGCAGATGGTTTTACGCTTGTATTGGATGCTTGCATTAGTCAAATGATTGGTCCAGTTCAGTCATCAATCCATACATTGACAGTATTGGGTTTTGGGGATGAACAGGACAAAGAGAGAGTCTTCATGGCAGTGCTGCAGAAAGGTTACCTCACTACGGCCTTTAACACATCAAAGTTTTATTAATAATTTCTGACTAGCGAACCATTCGTGTCATCTTCGTCTTTTGATGAAAAACGTGTCTATGCTTGTGTAGTTTTTTATTTAATCAGCTTTTATTAATTTTTGTGTCTAATTTAGGCAAACCTGCAAACTTTACGGAGCAGAGGGATTCAAGTAGTAAAAATGTCTGCCAATTCGTAAATACTCTTCTTGACAATGCAGGTAAAAGATAACTGTGCTTCACTGCGTTGATGTCTAAATAAGTCGTAGACTTCCTAACTGTAACACTGGATAAGTTGAGACGGCTGGGTCTAATTGGGATTTATCTATCCAATTTCCGACGACTCGTCCGATCCGAAATGATTCCGTTCAATTGTGGACGAGTACCATTACATCGGACGGTTCCGTTCGATATTGGACTCATTCGTCTGATATTAGACGGTGTCGTCCATTTTCAGATGATTCTGACCATATGTCATTGCATATGTCATTACGAGCAGTTAATCTGTAACTTTTGCGTCTGGTTCTGGGCGTTTTATGTGACGGGTAACTTTATAATCATGTCCGAAGGACGTCTTGAGAATCAAATATCGAGGATTGTTGATTGAAAACTGACTTTTAAAATTGCATTGTAAAGTGACAAGTGAATTTAAGTACTATCTCTTTTTCAATTTGTTTTGTTAATTTTTTTTTGTTTAGTAAGTTATTCGTGTCAAGTGATTTCAGGCAGCATTAATGGTGTGAAGACGGGATCATTTGTTGTTCTTGTAATGCTTAAGACTGTTTATACAGAAACATTTCATGTCCTGCAGTTTGAAAGTAAGTATTTAAAGGTTAAAATTACGTTTGATACTTGCAATATTGGCGCAGTTTTACGGGGGAACATTCCAGAGGCATCTAGTTGTTCTCTAGCTGAAAACAATTTTAAATGAAAACGAAAGTCCCTGTAGATGAGATGCTCATTCTGATTTTTTGTCAATTTTTTCTCATTATATTCTGGTAATTAGTCTACATTTCTTTATTCATTTCACGGGAGGAAATTTTTTACTGAATTCAAAATAGGCGACGGCCAGTCACCACACTCGTTTTATGAGGAGGTTAGGTTTACTTTACCAGAGAGCTCTGACAGTAAAGAAAGAATCCCTACTTTGGTAATGTCCGAGCACTAGTTACTTCTAAACTTATGCTCTTTAAGCACGACTACCAGATCACTTATTATTCCAATGATCAAACTCTAACTTCGTCAAACATCTACCCTCGTAATTTATCTACACAGTGCATTGTGTATCTACAGTCTCTTCAACTCTGCAATTTCGAATCCTGATTTTGCATTAAGGGAAGTAACACAGATCCGACACATTTGTTATGACTCCTTTCTACGGAATCAGGGCCTCACTTTTCAAATGAGTCGCAGAACCAGGCGTTTGAAATCATGATAACCATCTCTTGTGATAACCTTTGCTTTTACAATCGTTTTCCTGTTTGTTTTGTGTGCCAGGTTTGTTTATCTCGTTATGGTTTATTTATTTTTTTTGGCAAATTTGTTTTTTCGTTTGCGTTGTGATACAGCAGATTCCATGGAATGGAAAGCACTTTTTCACTTCCCTACATCGCTTGAGTCTCTTGCGGAAACGGGTGAGTTCATCAAGTTTGTACGAAATGAACTGGCGTAACAGCTATGTGCCTTCGTTTAGGGGGGTGGGGGGGGGGGGGTTGGGGAGGGAGTACCAATGGGCCAATTTTCAATTTAGTGATGAAAATAATCCGGGATTGCATTCGCTCAGTGACTGGTCCAGAAAACGCGCACTATTCTCTCAACCAATCGGATGCAAGCCTAAAATCGATCACGACTTGATTTTTCGTGTGTTCCCGCACTCGAGGCATTACGGTTGGGTTATTGTTGTTTTTCAATGTTTATGTTGGCTTCGATAGAACTGAAAGCTTGAAAGCTGTCATGAATCGACAACAGTAAGCTTCACAGTATTTAAGCGTGTCAGTATGCATCAGTACTCTGTGCTGAATGAAGTTAGATCATTTTTATGAAGCCAACTTTGTTTCTTTCCAGAAAGTGAAAATTGGCAGAGAATCGAATCCAATTTAACCGCTGAAGGTTCTGAGGCTGCCTCCCTGTCACTTACAGGCATATCGTTCACTGCAATCGCTTGTGACAGATTATTTATTTGGGGAAATGCTCTATTTTTCAGGTATCTTTGATATTACTTTTAGTCCGCGATTAATGATTAATCTATAACCATCAAACTTCCTGGGATGAAGAAGGAAAGAGCTGTGGCAAATAATGAAAACAATGGCAAAACTTCGGTGTAATATATTATTATTATCATTATCATTATCACCATATAAATCACCACCACCATCATTGCTATAACCACTAGTACTGTAATTGCTTTTGATTTTTATACTCTTGTTATTAATATCATTGAATGTGTTGGTGTTTTTGTTCTTTTTCTATATTTTAATTATTTAGTCAACTGCGACCTAGACTTAACTCTTTAAAAGGTTAGGCACCAGAGGAAACCGTGATTCTCTGTGGTCAAAGATTTGAAAGTGTGTTTCAAATATTTTCCAGTCCAGACAGCGGGATTACAGTTCATTGGCTGATATCCTTTTCTGGCAATTCCACTATAACTGTGTTCACGACATCTCTTTTCGATGGAACTTTTGCATTCCTTACAGACAACCAGGAGGTGAGAATCGATCAGAATAGTCTCATCTCATGTTCTGATTTATCGAGCCGGGGTTACTTCCGAAAAAGGCGAAAGGATTCTTTTAAGTTCCAGTCATCTGCTTTAAAAAACTGTTCATCCTCCCATCACCCTTTTAAATCATAAGAGTGACCAGCCTCTAAATTCTCCTGCAAGTGCCACTGGTGAATCAATCCCTGAGGTGATTCCTCAGTATTGCACTGTGCATCCAGCTACTTCAAAATATGGCGTGAACCGATTAAATGACGCGCATGTTTAGTTTCAGAACAGGAATTAATGGGGAGAATTTGGTTTATCATATCACTTAAACAAGCACGGTGATCCATCTTTTAAAATTTATGTGTCGAAGCAGTCATCTGCAGGAAACATTTAAGTTAGTTCAAAAAAAATTTTCCATATCTTTTTTTTTTCTGACGTAGCACGTTAAGATCATGCAAATAAAAGGAATGATTGCCAATCTAAGAAGCTTTCAGAGTTAAACTAGTTTGCCTGGTCAGTTACAAAGGCAATTTAAAGCAAAGATATGGTAGATATGGAGAATATGAATTCTTATGTTGGGGTGAAAGGTCTAACAGCGATATGGCAAGTGTTTATCTTTTTGTCATTTGCTTCTGGGCGTCTGTACATTAGAATTGTTAAGATGGGTCACATGTACACAAGTAATAAAACTTTCCTTCTGATTCGTTACAATCATAGCTGTGGGTTGGTCAGATTGGCTCGCCAATTGTCCAGCGGCTTCACAGCAGCGTAGGAACCAAGGGGCTAACTCTAGATTTCCACAGCCAAAATAATTCATTTGTTGTATCGATATTCTTTGACTCGTCTGGGAGGTTACAGCAGGTCAGTGCTCAGCGCATAAGGGTCACGTTTGACAAGTTAGTATGTGAGTGAATTTATGTACAGTAGTATAGGTTTAATGGGTGGTAAAAAAAGATCCAATGAGTGCGTGAGATTTCTGTAAAAAATAAGAAAGATATCAGTGATATTAACTTAATTCCCAATAGCTCTCCGGTGTTTTACTATTTTGAAGGTGACTCAGCCTCTAAAATTGACAGCAAATGATTTATCATGTTGAATGAAGTTTTACTTTTAATACTAGAAAGAGCTCATGATAATCAAATACGCAGAAGGTCTGCAAGGACTAGAAAATAGTGAAGTTCTCCAGACTTTACTTTATATCTTTAGCGGTAAAGCACGAGGATATTAATCTTGTGTAGCTAGCCTTTTGTTATTTACCTTGATACTAAAAGACACAAGTAAACAAATTTTGAGTTTGATTGTCGAACAGAGAACGATGTTTAGTACTGATTTGATTTGACAGATTGTTGCTGATAAAGGCAGTGATGGACATGAAACAATGTGTATCTTTCTGAAGGAGATCCTACTTGGCCAAACCATATCTAGGCAGTTATACTCTCAAACGCGAGAGGAAAATATTCAAAAATATAAAAAATCCAAGACCTATTCAGCATTCTGCCTCAAAAAAGCATACGTCGATCTGAAGCAGCTCAACAGTGTTGTACGCACATGTCCTTTCTCGCGCATCACATTTGAAGCCAAACACGACGTGCTTTATACAAGGAAATGTTTTTACAAATTTGAGCCGGCTGTCTACAACGCCAGCGAAGTAATTCAGAACAATACCATACTTCGTGAATTTTTCTCTGAAGTAGAAAAGGCTGTGAATTCAGACTGCACTGGTATTAGTCAAGAAGAGGCACTGGATATCAAGGACGTTTTGCCAGATTTGATTCATCTTGGACGATCGGAGTGGTACTCGTTTGTGTTTTATCTTTATTTGGAGAATGAATTTCAAGTAGGTGAGCTGTGATCTGGGCAAAATAAGGAAGTGAAGGGAAACAAAGGTCAGCTGAGATATGCCAGTCTTAAATGGACGGGAAAGGAAGTATTCCCAGTTGTGTACCACATGAATATTTTCCTCTTTCGAAGTTGTTTCTTCTCCACGCTTTCTGCCTTTTTGCTGCCCTCACTCAGTTCGTGACATCGAGATTAGGCCTCATACGAACGAAAATACTCTTGTTCGAGAGATATCTGTAGATAACCGTAGTGAGACTGATCTAGCCTCTCTCGCTCTGTGTTCACTCGTCTTTTCTCTCTCTCTCTTTGCTTTTTCAATTCAAATTTTCTAGTGCCAAATCAATTTTAGAGTGATTTCATTAAGCGTCTAAAAATAAGATTTCCAGTGGGTGCTAAATAGTCCAAACTAAAAGGAAAAAAATAGAAAACAGAATGAACAGAAATTTCCCGGATTGGCGATTTCTTCTGCTGAGTAGGTTTGATCTAGCCGGTATTGAAAATTTTCAAGGAAGGAAACTTAATGTTTGGTAGTTTAATTTTTCTTGGTAGTAGCAGCAGTTAAGACAAAGGAGTGGTTTAGCTCTAGAATGTTAAACTTAGTCTCAGTCTCAGAATGTTATCGCAACTTAAACGACTCACCAAAATCAAAATATCTTTGTTACACAGACACTAGTTCACATTCTTGGAGTCTCGATCATCTCCACGCCTCGTTACACCTCTCAGACGCTACCATTTTAAATGTGACTTCTCGAAGATCAGAACTTATCCCTCAAAAAGCCGTTAGATATGAGGTAAGAGTCGAATAGATAGATGACCATGTGGTGAAGTGTTGTCATGTTCGCGAATAGACTAGTTGAAGTCGATCTCGGATTAAACATGAATTTTGCTTCACAATGACGACGGAGTTGGATCATTGTATGGTTGGTGCTTATTTCATGCGAATGTTGAATTAACATTGATATTATAATCGTAAACGTAATCATAATTTCCCTTACCATTGTTAATGAAATTATCGTCATCATTTTCATTATCATCATTTTTACCATGCATAGCCTGTGGCTCGAATGTCGGAAGTTTATACTGACTTTGTATCCTTGCGTCGCAAGGGAAATGAAACGGTAAACCGTTTTAAAACAAGTTGATGACTAAACTTACTTTTCCTAACCACACGACAATATTCTGTTAACTAAACGCAACAAGATCGCACACTAAGTTTACTGCGTCTACAAACCAAGGCAATTTTTTTCTAGCGTATGAGTGCAATTTCTCTTATAAGAGCATGTTTTCATAGAGCAAGACCCCAAGTCGGGGTTGTAGGGTACGTGCAAATGATATGATTAAATTTGGCAAATACATTCAGAGAGATGATGACATAATTTTGATTTCAGCCATGGAATAGAAGAGAGTATGGTATGAAGAAGACTTCTCAAGAAGGATTCGAGCCGCAGACATTTGGATTTTGTAGTCCCACAAACTACCAAAAGTAGATACTTACCACTAATAAATTTATTTAACTACTTATTCCAATCATGTAGGTGACAGTGCAGGATTCAGGGTTTAAACTTCCACAATTCCGCCCAGGCGAGAGACTCACTCCAGCATCTTTACATATTCAGGTAAATAAAAACCATTTAGCAAGGAGCCAAGAGTAAGTGAAAAACGCGTTGGTCTAGTGATTAGCGCGCTAGACTCCAGATAGGATGTTCTGGTTGGTGTTTAGGTTCTTGGGCAGGAAAGTTTATTTTCCCAGCGCGTCTTTATACTCAGGAGTACAGGAATAAATGCTTACTGGCAACGTGGCAGTGAGAAGTTGTATTGCTCTCAGTGCAGTCACTGTGGAAGCTGGAATCGATTTTAAAAATGCGTTGACCAAGCGATTAACCTGCTAGATAGGAAGTTTTGGGTTGTGTTCTGGTTCTTGGGCATGATATTTTCACAGTGGTTTTTTGCACCCAAGAGTACAGGAAGTTGTGATACTCTCAGTGGAGTCAATGTGGAAACTGGCGCAAGTTATAAGCGGTAATCGCGCGCATTAGTGTGACTCAACATACAGACCATTCATTAAATCTTTATCTTGGTCATCTGGTGAAAGAATATTTCATAGAAAAGCTTGTGTTTTTGTGGACGTTTCGAAGCGCACTCCGTACGCAAACAGAACTGCGAGCCAAACAGACCATAAAATGAAGTTGATTTCTCTATTTTCAGAAGTCCATCGCCTATCTAAGTTTGTCATCGTCTTTTTCAGATCTGGAATTCTGGTCTGTCTTGTAGCACCAGTTCTGGTAGTAGGGGATCCATTCAGGTAATGACCATAAAATTTCCTGACAAGAAATAGGATAACGTGAAATAGTCGGGCGAGATGGCCGCAGAAGGAATTCCTAGAGATGCCTGTCTCACAATGGCCTTCATTTTCGGTCCCCACTCCAAATAACACGACGTGGCTACCGTAAAGAATGAAAAAGCTGACGTTTCGAGCGTTAGCCCTTCGTCAGAGCGATTGGAGGAATTGTTGGTTGTGTGTGGGTTTATATGCCGAAATTGAAGCGACGCTATTGGTGGGAATATAATGACGAGAAAACAAGAATAAATTAGTTGAAAAAAAAGCGGAAAGATTATATCAGTCTCTGAGACTGGTACTATCAGAGAATGGTACTATCTTTTCGCGACCTCTGCTAATTTCATGCAAACGTAACAAAAACATAGGGACATTTTGGTCAGAAGTTCATTTTAAACCAATGACCAACCAGGAACTTTCAAATACGCTCGCTCACGATGTAAATCTTGTCCTTTCATTCATAACGAGAAAATTTTGGGACCCGAGAGATTCATTAAGATCACTGATCACTTCGGGTGCACCTTCGCCAGCGTCATCTTCTGCATAATTTGCACTGGTTGCAAAAAGTTATACATTGGTGAGACGGGAAGGCGACCAGGCCACGATTCCGAGAACACCTTCGGTACGTAGAAAGAAATGACAAGGACGCATCCAAACCAGTCGCTAGACACTTAAATCTCCCTAATCATTCTAAGAAGCATATGGCAGGTTGCGGCCTTTTCCTACATCTAGGCAGTGCGGAAAGCCTCAAAACTCAAGAACAAAAATTTATCTTTCAAATCGGCACTCTTAGTCCCCACGGTATCAACGAGCGCTTTTCATTCAACCAAGTTACTCTTGTTTTCTCAACAACAACCCCAAAATTCCTCCAATCGCTCTGTCGAAGGGCCAACGCTCGAAACGTCAGTTCTTCAATTCTTTACGGTGGCCAGTTTACGTTATCAACTCAGTTACTAATACAAAATTACCCCGTTATACGAGGCGTTGATGCAGGCCGTGTCTAAAACAGCATCCTTGCCTATTGAATTAAGATGGGCACAACGGTACCTCCTCAGCTCCAGACTAACATTCATCTAGCATCTTACCTCTCTCTTAAAACTTGCTTACACTGATCTCTTGTCAAGGGCTCCTACGTGATGACTGTGCTCCTCGGGTGTCCCGCGGGTCGGAAGATTTACTTTGATCCTGAGGCCTCAAAAAATTCTTCGAGTAAAAAGCACTATTGTTCTGCCGTTCACGGGGTTCCATGCTTTTATTTTTACCGAGGTAAGGTTACAAATATTGGCATTCAATTTTAGCCAACTTTGTGTTTTCGTAAATTTTCCATCTCGCCTTGAGTTGTTTGATGCTCTAAACGCACCTGAGACACAAGTTATGTTATATCATATCATTCACGCAGTTGATTTACTAGACCATAAAACTTGAAAGGTAAGTATTTTTATCGAAACTGAAATTAATTCCAATGATGAAATGACCTTTGCAGTAAATTCTAAAAATTTGAATCGCTTTTAGAAACCTGAAATAGAAACTCATTCTTAGCTAGCGCGAACCACATTTTCCTAATTCAATGCAAAGGTCATTCAATCGTTGATTTAATTGTATCGCTCCATTCCCAAACATTTGATTCATTTCCAATTAAGATACATTACTTTGTGTAAGACAACATCATATAGATTACAAGGATTTCTGGTGCTTGCTTGCATTTCTTATTTAATATTATCAGAAGAGACTGATGAATGCTTTCTCAATGGCAGATTTTTCACCAGTGTTTAGAGTATTAGACTCAGCCACAGGTCAGGTTAACCAGTTCTATGGAAAATATTATCTAAAAATTGTGGGAGGAGGACCAACCTATCAGTCAATAACAGATTACTCACAAGAGGAACAGACTATGTATAACTACCAAACGACAAGGTATCTGCGGTCATTTTCTCGCGATCAAAAAATCAAATATTTATCAAGGGGCTTCCCAATAGGTGGCGAGTGTCATTAATTGTAAAGAGCAGTGTTAGTCTAAGTGCGATGAATCAAAAACCAACATTGTAACAGCAAATCATAACAAAGAACGATACCACCTGCAACTGGGGGCGGGAGTGGTGCAGTCAGGACAGCTCTCGTCCCCCACCGCTGTGGAAAACACGCGTGAAAAACACTAATGGCCAAATTCTGATCGGGTTTAGTTTTGTAATAGGATAGCTCGAGATTATGTAACCTACCTCATGATTTAGTTAAGCAAGACCAACAGAGTCTCGGATTATTTTGGTCGTACCACTGGAAATT
Organism: Pocillopora verrucosa; assembly: GCF_036669915.1. Lineage (NCBI taxonomy): Eukaryota > Metazoa > Cnidaria > Anthozoa > Scleractinia > Pocilloporidae > Pocillopora > Pocillopora verrucosa. Next base: position 14,275,048 of record NC_089318.1, on the reverse strand, counting down.
GCTCTCTATTTATACCGGTTACTTTATTGTCTGTCTTCGTGCATTGTAGATATAAGTTGCTCCTATATTGCAAGACTTCTTGATCGCATGTCTTTTGTAGCTCCATGGCATCTTTGATCTGGGCATCTAAATTAAAGACGCTGGGAGATATTCCCGTTTTTGATAGCAAGACAAATGGTATAAGGTTAGTGAACTGAGTTATGATAAACGTGCGATAATCTTCCATCAATATGTCCAGGTTACCAAAGCAGTAACAGTGCTAGTTTTGAGAACCTTGAAATAGACTTCGAAATTATATTGAAATCGACATCGACTTTGACATTGGCTTTGACTTTGACATCGACCATGGCATCGCTATCATCAGTAACATGGACAGTGATAAGAAACCAGCCTTAACCTAAAAAATGAATAGTCCTTTACATGGACACTGACACAGATACGAACGAGAATACTTAAACTGACTTACTGACTGCGTGAATCTGTCTTCTTACGATCTTTACAGCTGGTTGTGTGGTACACAGAGCCCTTGTGCTGATATTGGCCCAACCTTTCCCGGGAATGCCGAGTATTATTTCAAGCTGGAATTTTCAAACAGGTAAGCTGCATCAAAGTCTGGTATTTCGCCGCTTTTCCTTTTTGTTTCATTAGACGCCTCGGTTTGTTTTAAATCAAGGATGCGTCTAATTTTTCTTGTCTCTAATTTTTAGGATCGTAGATGCTGATTCATCAAACTGTGACTATACTATTCGATTCCTGATCCGAGTTCACGGCTTACCCCCGGGCTCACTCAACCCATCATCCCTTATTGTGCTGGTAAGAAATTCAAAGCATGCGTTTCCCAGCTGCCCCATCTCCTCTCCCTCCTCTTTCCTCTCCCCTTAGTAAGAAACTTGCAAATTATAGTTGTTGGGCTACTTAGAGTTGCATACCAAAGTTTCCTCATATTTTAAATCCTTTAGTAGTTTACGTTTTCCATGTTTAGTACAACTAAATCAGGTCTTCAACCAAAGAAAAGCATACTATATACGTTATATATTGAAACTGGGCGATATTACAGAAAAGAGAATAAATTAATGATCTTTCGCATTTTAATTCGCTGTGAGTTTTAGATAAAGGCCTCACTCTCCTATAATCCCCTTGTCTACAGGCTAAGGAATTCCTCAGCCCAGGGACCTAGCGTGTTAACGATAAAACTTAACTGTTTTCCTGTGGTGTTTGTTTTTATTGGACATGGACAGTTAGTTACATGTGACTCCTTTTTCCTTTTTTGCAGTCCTGTATTGCAATCCTGACCGTTCTCATTTTAACCTTCTTTCTGCTGAAAAGACAGGACTCCAAGGTCTGGAGGCATATAAAGAGTGGGTTGTCTGTGGTACGTCACGTGCCCGGCCTCTGTAGGGCCGGGATCTGTGGCAAAGTCATTAGCATGCGCAGGAACAAGATAGACCATTTGGAAGATCAAGATCAAGTTCAACTTCAAGTCATTAATCGAGGTAATATGCTTATTCAGAATGAGGGCCATGCCAATCTCTTTGGTTTGATTGTTTTTCTTAGTTTTGTTTTATTTGTTCGTTTGTTTTGGTTTTGTTTTTATTTTGTTTGTTTTGTTTTTTTCTGTCTGTGCTCGTTGGTTTGTTTGTTTTAACGAGTTAGCTTGTAAAAACTGTGATCCCTAAGCAACCCATTGGAACAGTCTCTTTCCGTGCTTATGGAAAACCGAAGCCCGTTCACTCTGTAGTAAAGGACACTTTGACTTTATTCCAATATGTTAACAGTACTTTTTTTTTTTATCTTCGGCAATGAAAACAGATTCTGAATACACCATTGAAGCTCCCATCGAAGTCAGTGGAAACAGACCTCAACAACTTCACACTACGAACGTTTAAGAATCGACTATCCCTCTTTAGGGTTGAGTAGTATCGTAAGCCACTATAAAGCTGCTATTTTGCCAGATATTCAGCACTTTCCAAATTTTTTGTATTTGTTGGAGCTTTTATCTAGTTGTAAATAATTTCCTTACTTTTACAAATAATCTTGATCAAAAGACGTTCTTGCAAACTCGATTTGGCGATCTCTTGAAATCGAACAAAACTTATGAATAAGGGATTTGTGGAATGTTCTCTTTGATAAAACAGAACGGTTGTAGAAACACACCCCAAAGGTCTGAAAAACGATAGTTTCACTAAGCTGAACCATTTTCATTTTTTAACATTCAGCAGTCAGCACCTTGAAAGCGAAACTTCAAATCAAAACTTGCCATTTTTTCCTTTTTGATATTGATCCATGGCCAATTTAAGTACGAGTAAAAATTAATTAACATTGTTCGATTTTCGCTGGTTTATTATCGATAATAATCATTTATTGGTCGTGGATTGATGCTAAAGGTTCTTGACAATTTTCTTTGACATACCTTTGCTCTTAGTAATGATCCCTGACTGAATTCTGCGCATAATTTTGATAAACAATGTCTGCGGGATTTCAGGTAGTATTCCCAGCAAGATCCGAGCACGATTGCTGCTGCTTTTTGTTATCAAAGCCATCCTCTTCGTTAGGCAGCTTTTATATAAACTCTTTGACGGGGACGAACAATGAGTGTGGCAATGATCTTAAGAGGTGTCCGCTGCATACTGATCTGTTTCATGCGGACAATAGAGCAAGGCATACAGTGAAGAGATAGTTGTTTGAGAGGAATCCGCTATCTTACTGAGCCTGCATTCTCCAACATGGCGTCTAAAGGGAGAGCCGTGGCACATAAACTTCACGCTGTAACTCAGGTCAGAAGCTGCATTGGCCGACCATGGTGGGAAAAAAGAACCATCAAGGCGCTTGGACTAGGAAAGTTACATCAAACTGTGATTCAAAAGAATACAACCACGATCAATGGGACATTACGATCTGTCAAACATCTACTCGATATAAAGCCGATAACGATTGTGAGCGAAGAATTGCCCAAGGAACAGAGAAATGGCGACGAAGGACTATTTCTAAGACAAAACGGGCAGTTTCATCTCAGAAAATTTCAAAAATTCCTCGAGGATAACCCAAACATGGAGGAGTTTATCAGGAAGAGAAAGAAACAGCAAATTTGGCAAAGGAGGAGACCATGAATTGGAAGCGTGTGCTTTGCAAGTGCAACTGGTTACTTATGCCGTGCATATTGCTGCATCGTTGCGAATACATGCTGTAATGTCTTCACTTATTTTCTTGGGATTTTCATTTTTTTTTTTAAGTGGATGATGTCGATGGACTAAGGCTTTTTTTTTTTTGTATTAAGACTCCCATTTTAATAAATGTACGTCGTTGTTGTGGTTCGATGTTTACTCGGTTAATTGTTCCATTAAGTTTCAACTTAAGCTGCCATTGCTTTAGATTACGATATTGAACAGCAAAGAAAGAAGTGTGAAAAAAAATCATTTTTTTTATTAAGTGTATTCACTCAAGATTTGGATCACCTTATATACTTAGTAGCACATTTAAGACCTACATGTGATCCACTAATTATTATTAATGGAAACTGTATTTGTTTTGAATGTGTGGAATGAAATTTTTATGATAATGTCTTTTCAACTGAACTTTCATTGTTAACAAATAATGAGCCCTTAATACAACTATCATTGAGAGGCATGTGGTAGACTAGTTTTTTTAAGACCCGAGTGCCCTGAAGTCATGATTAGTTGTCTCTGTTCAACAACTGACAAACTGAATTAAAAACCTTTCCCACTTCTTTGTAAAGGTCTGCAACAAGGGACAAGCAAGGTGAACAGTAAATGTTTTATATGCTTTCCTCTCCTTATAAAGCTTTCCCATCCTATGCTAAGAAAATCAAGTTTTTAAAAAGCTCACATTTCTGAAATTCTAATTCTTCTTTCCCTGATAACAACACTCCAAAGTAATAGTTCTACTGCCAGTAATTTGGGCTAGGTATCACAGCACCACTAACTAGATGGTAGCTTTAGTGTATTGTACTTAAAGGCCTGAATCAGTCTCCAATCAAATCATATTGTGAGTTTTCCATCAAGGAAATACTCTTAATACCATATCCTGTAGCTTTGGAGAACAATTCAGACAACTTGGATATTAAATCCTAGTACCCCATCCCCCTCAGAAACTCCTCATTGTTTTTCCTGCAATATATTTTTTACAACTTTGGCAGAAAACAGAGTTGAAGAAGGCAATATCTCCTAATCTTATGTCTATCTCTCCTCTGACCACCTTTATAAGTGAAAATATATTGATAAAAGTATACCTTACTGATTGGGGTATTCTTGAGACAAATTAGCTCGTCTACAGCCCCTCACTATGTACTTAAAAGAAGTTTCTCTTACAAAGATCAATGCTGAGGTGTGGAACAGCCTATCCTAACGACCACATTCTGTTGCTTCCTCAAATTAATTCAATTGCAACACAGCTCTTAATGAGTCACGGCATCCTTGAAAAGCAGCCTTAGGACATGACAGGTTAACTTTTATCTTATTTTGATGGTAAAATTACCACTAGCTGCTCGTCAATTAAGCAGAAGGAATTTTTTACCAGGTATAAATAAACTTGTCAATCAATCAATATTGTAATGAGAAATTACCTGTTAGTTGCTGATCACGGGAATGAAAAGGTTAATGTGCCCCTGGAAGAGGTGGGGCCTGGGGTTGTGTGCTTTTTCATTTTGGAAATGCATGACTACCCGCTTAGTAAGATTGGCAGCAATCTGTGGCATCTAAGGCTAGAGCTTTTGACAACAGGATGGATCAAAGCTCTAAGATTTCCTTAACACACCAAACCAGACCAGCAGTATTACATTGTGCATGCACCTACATCCTTGAATGATCAAGTATCTCTTCTTATTTGAAGGGAAATTTTTACAAACATATTTTCAAGTTGAAATTACACCTCTGGCCCCTTTCTCCAACTGCTCGTGAATAACGCGTTATTATCAATGTTTAACAGTTTTCTTGACTCAAAATGTTTAGTTTAATTTGTTTTTGAGGAAAGGAGAACCAGCTGTGATAGACAAGAACAAGGATCATAATCAGACCAGCAACTGACCTTTAATGTGGATTTTTCTTCAGCTGTGTTGTTTAGTCCTCAGTCAGCTTTCAAGATAATGCAGGTCAAGATGCCATCTTGAAAACCCTTCATCATCTTGAAAATAAAACTGACCAAGAAATCCCTGGCGTTTAGGTTGGTCCATGGGTAAGAGCACATCCCAAACGTTCCACCTTTTTTCAGTTCTGCATTAATTTACCATTGTATTGACTATTATAATAAAGTTTGGATATAACACGTGCTGCCATTGGTTGAAAGAGCACGTTCTATCAGAGTATAAAGATAGAGCTGACCTACAGCTGATATCCTTTCCAGTGCACTGAGTGGAAGGCCACATCAGTCACAGTAGTGCTGTCATCCCAAGCAATATTTATGTTCCTGTGAATTAAGCTGTCATTCATTCAAAACAAGTGCCTTGAGAAGTTTGTTTTCTACTTGCAATGTGTAAAAAATGTGTGTGTTTTTATGAGCTTCAATTTGGCCAGATTTCACTGACCATTCTTACAAGAATCAACCATTCTTACAAGGATTCTGATTGGCTTATTGTAGCATGCTTTATGAGAGTATAGAGCATCAACCACTCAAGAAGTGAGAGGTGGGGAGAAACACTCAACTATGTCCAGTGTTTCTTCTTTCACTTCTTTTGTGCTCCAGCCCCTTCCTGTGGGCTTTACAAAGGTGAAATTAAATTTCCATTTGAGAAAATTGCAGCAATTTCCCAAAATTAGCGAGCAAAGCATTCACTGAATCCACTCGTACTACTACTGAAAATACTGCTTGTACAATGAAGCTGTTAAATCACACCAAGCTCCACAACAGTGACTTCACACATCTACTTTCATGGTTGACAATACAATAATGTTACAAAATTCATCATAAAATCAGTTCTTCCATAATAGATTTTAATTTTTTCAAGAAAATGTAATTATTTTAATACATTTTTTTTAATGTCTTCTAATTACTTATTACAATTTTTTTTTAAATTTCAGGACAAATCAATGAAAATCCTGATGTAAATACATTTTTTACAACTGAATACTGATACAATCTTTTTGCTCGGCAAAATTTACACAATGGTGGTGATAACATGTGATGCATGTGACTTTCTGGTTCAATAAAAATTGCAAGTTTTCTGTGATAATCATTCCACTAGACCATGGAAAAAGTTCTCTAAGGGTAATAATTTAACCATTGGAGAAGAAATATAAAAATGTAAAGTTCACTTCTGCACTATGTAAAGAAACAGCTGACAATTTGAAATTATTTTCAATCTTAGAAATAGAGGGATACAATGTAGGTGCAGACCATAATAGGGAACTTTAAGCTTGCCCACTGCCAGATTTTGTAAAATCTGCATCTCAAGAAATGTAAAATCTGTAACTGGCAAAATTGAAAACCTACATTTTACCTACAGTATAAATTTTCTGTAATCAATCATTTTTCAATAAACATGTGTACAGATTTTAAATCTCATTTTGATATATTTTGTTTAACCTCAATTATTCTGCAAATCAGAGTAAGCCTTGAAAATTTTGGGGAAAACTCCAAATTCCTTTTCCAAACCCTCTTTCAGATGATCCAACTTGTCCAAGTCTTCACTTATTCACAATGTACTAACATGTAATCACACTCCTGCACTCCCCCAAATGAAGGATTGGCTAATGACATGTTAAAGTGCGCAAGACAGTACAGAATGTTACCAGAATATGAGTTCTAACATTTTACTACTAATAGTTAAAAATTTACAACCATCATTGATAGGAAAAACAAAACATTTCTATATAAAATCAGCTTAAGACAACATACAAAAATATTTTCTACCCTACAGTTGATTTAAACGGCCAGAACATGAGTCAATTGCTAGTTAGAATTGAAAATTCAATAATTGTGCAAGTCAACTTCATATAAATTAATTTTAAAATTCATATCCTAGGTAATGGAACCTTTGCTAAAGATTCACCTCAAATGCCCAGCTTTGAGTAAATGAGTCACTACATGAGTTTAAAACAAGTCCTTTCTCCTTCTGATCTTTGCTATCCAGGCATTTCCCTGAGCCAACATGTCTAATCCTGTTAGAGCCCTTGTCATACTCCCAGTGCTACAGAGAGCAGAATCAAAAAAAAAAAAAAAAAGGCAAAAATAGAGAAACAAAAAAAATTTAATTGCACCCCATAAATCTCCTTCCAAAAATGATATCTTTGGTCTCACTTTAAATGCCATAAATACATTTTTAGTTGAAAATAGAGTTCAGGTCTAAATTTTTCTTAACTGGTTAAGCATAGTCCTTTGTTCTAAATACATTATAATATCCCATACATAGGGAAGATTCCAAATGAAACTACTTACAGATCATTATTTTGAGATCATTTGCACCTGAACTCATTTCAAATTACTAGTACATAACCATGTTTTGCTCTGTACCATTAATCCTCTGATCCCTATGAGTGTCTAGCTAGCGTCTAATTTCCCCTAACAACATTACCCCTGAATCAAACATTAAGGTTGCGAGAATGAAGGAAATGATCACCAACTAAAGAAGCTTTTGATAGATAACCAAATTCTCCTTGTCAGCACCTTAGAAAATATAGGGAGAACAGATTGGGGAATATGCATACTGATGGTAAGGTGTAAAGGGTTAACTGCTAGACATGAATAATTGCATTCTACATTTCCAGCTAGACAGCATTCATCTGGTATATAAGGATTTATATGAACATAGCAAACTTTTTTCAACTATACCTGATTGGAATTCTGCTCATCACATTCAAGTAAAAGTGCTGGGGTCCCTTCTTTTTCATTGGCAGTTTCCAGACAAAACGAGTCATGTTTCAACATCTTGTTCTTGACAAAATTCCACAACTGTTCAGTGAAAAATTTCAACCAATACCATCAACTCTCTCTTGTCTGACTTAGTGAATGACTGCTCTCCTATATATTCAATTTGTTTCACATTTGCTACTTTTATTCACCTGCATGTTTCTACCAGTTAAGATCTATTTTTGATGATTAATACATACATGTAAACAAAGCCCTTGCAGCCTTTTCAGGCAATTCACATCTGCAACTCAGTTAGATTCAACAATCACTACATGTATGAGCCTGAGTATATCAAAGATACAGGCTTTGTATGTTAAGTAGCCACTAACCTGATTTCCTCCAGCTCCGTGACATTCAAACAGCCCCACAGTACCCCCACTAGTATGCCCTAGGGTGTCCATGCAGTCTTTGCCTTGCTTGACCTCCCCAAATGCTGTGGTGTCATCATCCTCAGGAACTCTATTGACATAAAATTCTTATGATAATCATGGTGATAAATATGACATTGTTTCTTAACAGCACCATCTCAGAACAGACTTGCTTTGTATTAAAGTTGTAAGTTATTGATGGAAAAATAATTGGAAAAAATGGCACAAAATACTAGTCACTATGAACATTTCTGTGATTTTCCCTTGACTCAGGTTCCAATATAATTACAATTGAACATATTTGAAGTGTTTTTCTTTCATTTTTGTTTTTTGAATTTGGATGATGCGTCTACCATAATTATATTGTGGTTTTTGGCTCTTTTCATGTTTCTAGGAAGTCTGACAAAAGTGTTTTGTAGGAAACTACTTGTAAGAATTCAATGATCATTTCAGCTAAATATTATGGTATTTAGTAAAAGATGCAAGTTACATGTAGCAAAGCAATACTGTAACATATAATGTACTTTGTAACACAGAATTGTAGGTAATCCATAGGTATGATTGTTGTGTAATACAGTGTAGATTATAAAATTGTAATTAATAAACAATAAAAAAGTTATGTGATTGATGTTATTTTGAGTTAATTGTGATGTAAAGAGTGCAAACAAGTTCATTCCTTAACACATGTACGCTTGCAATATGTTTACAAGTACATGTACACTGTACAGTGTGACTACTAAGTTATTTCTGAAGTGCACTTTGATTGATCATCATTGAAAAAAAAAAAACCTTAATAATCACCACTACTAATCAAAACAAAGGTAAAATAAAATGCCTAGGATGTGGAAAAATGCTACATAATGATCTGGTAGCAATTGGTTTTAGTTCTGCATCTGATTGGTTGAGGATAGCAGGTGTTATCTGGAGAAATCTCAGGGCATACAGGGCAGAAGGGAAGACTACAGCAATCCTTGATTACTTTCAACCTTACCCTACCCACCTGAGTTCAGGATACACATTCTGGACATACCACTTGAAAGGCTTACATTTCAATTTCTTGCGCAGTGCAAGTCGGCTTTGAATGCTGTTAAAAGAGATGGAGGAACAAAAGTCGTAATAAGGATCAAGAACATCCACCGCAATAATATAGATTTTACATAGTAGAGAGCAGAAAAACATTCAAAGTAAAGATAATAAGGAAAATTGATCAAGAAGATTTGTCTACTCCCTAAGTAGACCAAAGCTTTCATCTCTAAATAAATAAAATGACACACTGGGTCACTGTTTACATATTGTCAATCCAAATTATCCTGATGGACACATTAAATCATACCCAATCATTAACTTTTTACATCTTCATGGACTTTTTCAACTGAAAAAGTCATAACTAAGGATAAAATAACATCAAGTACAACTTGCATAACTCCAGAAAATGCTTGAACAGAAAACTCACTCTCCAAAAGGTGTGTTCTTAGCATAGGGGACTGCTGCATAGTAAAACTTTTTATAATCATCCATCCAAACTTCCACAGCTCTTCTTGTATTTCTTGAAAGCAGAGGCATAGTTACAATTAATAAAAGTAATTAATTAACAATCTAGGCCCAGTTGTTCAAAGGGCAGAAAACAATTTCTAACAGATAAATCATTATCTAGCGAATAAGTGTCAACAAAATATACTGCGCTATCCACAAGTTAACAACTGCATCGCTAATTCGAGGTTGGGTGCCTGAAACATCCAGGAGCTTCCATTATTGGCAGCCAGCACCTAGATGGAGACTTCTCCCTTACCTGGCAAATCCTGGCAACCAGCCATGAGCCCCCACGCAGGAAAGGGAAACAGGCACCCATCACACTGAATAAACAGTGGAAAGAGGGAGGGAATGGGTGGGGAAAACTGCCTGGACAAAGAGTTGCCATTCCTCACAGCGCTTCAAGTACACGCTCAAAGCACACACAAGAATGCCTCCAACGAAGAGCACATGGAATTCCAATGTATGTGTATATGCAAAAACCACTGACTACTAGAAAACGCTGACACTCTTCATTGTTGACTCCATTAAATTGCATTTAACTGCATATAAATTATTTAGCATTGATATATTTAGGGTTATCCACCTTTAAAACAACTGGGGCTCGATGACTTTCATTACATTATTGCTACAAAATATTAATTTCCACCAGTACAATACACAGTACAATACAATCAAACAGAAAAATGTGAGCACAAAAATGATTGTAACCTAAGATACTCATGTATGGCTCACTCAAACAAGGAGCTTCTTTTGAGTCCTAGGTTTTAGAAATTTTGTTATAAATCTTGATACAAGAATTTAGTTATACTTGTAAATTAGAGAAAGGAAAAAAAATTGATGGCATTTATAGGAAGTGCTAAAAAACACTGAAGAATCATGACTTACTTTTGGAAGACATTCATACTTCCTCCTGGAAATTTATAAGGATGTCTATTTCTAAACACATGACCAACTCTTGAACAAGGAATGATTTCCATGCTTCCTCCACACTGCCATGCTCTGAAGGAGATTTCTGAGAACAGAGAGAAAAATCACAACACATCAAAGGATATACATCTATGGTCACTTTGATGAAAGGAGATAAATGCTGTCAGCTTCTTAACCCTTTCACTCTCATGAGCGGTCATGAAAGAATTTCTCCTTACAATAAATTATTGATACAATATCAAACACACATGTGCATAGAATAAGGAAAATTATATCAGTTTGGGTTTTATTAGTGATCCAATACCATATTATCCAAACCACATTGCACATGTAACATAATAAGAATTGTATGGCAGACAGTTAAGGTGATTTACATGCACTAAATAAGATATTGAGAGTGAAAGTTTCAATCTCTATCATGATGGTGTCCTCGCAATCACCAACTGTAAACATATAAGAAGACAGTCACACAGCTACCTACATGTATTACATACATGTAAACTACATCTAATATAATTAATATCAATTAATTTGCTAGTATTATTTCCTGGTTAATTTAGATAATTATTTATAATCATTTTAATTGTACATATTGTAAAGTGCCCCGAACTCTAGAGTGAGTGCTACAGAAATCCTATATTATTATTATTATTATTATCTCAAGGTGTAACTTATATCCCATCCACACTAGCAGAACATGTTTAGTTGCACCTGATTTAACCCTTTAATTCCTATGAATAACTAGGACAAAATTTCTCCATACAATATCAATACAATATCAACCAGATAAGTGATGAGAATAGAGAAAAAATTTAATATCAATTTGGGGATAATTAGTTGATACAATACTAAATTGTCTGAACTAACATTATAGGAACTGTATGGCTGACAGTGAAAGAGAATTACAAATTTGATCTGGGAGTTAAAGAGTAAATTAACTGAATGAAAATCAGAAACAGAGAACTGAAAAACTGATTTTTTTGTAGGATTCAAATAACTAAAAATGTTTTGCTGGTGTAAATGGGGTATACCTTACATCTTGAGAGGTATTCTCAATGTGCCACAATTAAATTCAATGACCAAGGGTCTAGCACCTTTTATAATGAAAAAAAAATTAACCCAGGTTTAACAAAACAGCTTTAAACATGTTTAAGCTTTGGTGTGACTGGGTTATTAGCTCATTACAATCCACTCCATGTTTAAAAGTAAATTCTAACACACAGTAACCATACTGCGCAACTCTAAAATTTAACTTAGAGATTAGCTTCATGTATAGTATACAAACCTAAATTCTCTCCTCCCCAAATGTCCATGTCCATGTCATATTTACCGATCCTTTCAAACCATTTCTTGTCAATTGAAAATAGCCCACCAGCTATAACAGGAGTTCTGCAGATAAGGTGATACAAATCAAATTTAACACACATCTCCCACTGAATTACTATAATTGATAACTTGCACACTGTAGAGGTCTGTGACTGAACGAACATCATCGAAGACTCAGATCAATATCAGTATCTGGGCAACTGCTCACCTACCCCTCCCCTAACCCAACATTAACCCTAACTTGTTATCAATAGACTGTTAGGGGAGGGGTAGGTGGGCAGGTGCCCAGATACTGATATTGATCCAAAAACTCAATCAACCCTTTGGACCCTTGGCATACTATTTCTCCTTACAATACCACCCCTGATTCAAATGTTAAGGTCATGAGAATAAAGGAAAATGATCAAAAGGAACCTCTTGATTGTTAAACAAATTCTCCCTATCAGCACCTTAGGAAATGTATGGAAAACAGTATGGAGAACATGCATACCAATGTTATGGTCAGTAAATGGTTAAAGGGCAGAATAGGGAATAAATATTATCATGTTCATCTGGCACACATACTTAATTGGAGCCATTGGTTGACCAGATCTCTCAGCAAGCACATTAGGTGGAAGAAAATCCCACTTGAAGTTCAAGTTCCAGCCAAATCCTGGAAAAATTTAACAGCCTCATTCAGTAACCTGTCACCTGGATTGTTAGCACAACTACAAAAATTTGCTTCACTACAGTACAATGCAATAGATGCAATTTACTTTAAGAAAATGAGTTGTACTGCTTGGCTAAAAAATCAGTTGTTTGCAGGACAAATACATGTTGAAGTAAATGAAATTCAGTCAAAATTGTATTTAGAGTACAGTTTGAAAGAAGGCACATCAGGATAATAACTGTAATATACTCTGCATATCAAACTATTTTGCAGTCTTTTAATTTGGTTTTATGATTTTCAGCTAAATTTGATTTTGATTTTAAACAGCAGTTATAAATTACATACTCTACATACATGTATAGCAATTGGCAAGTCATAGCATTGTTTGCTGGAGTATCATTTCACCAATATTTGACTAGAAATACCAGCACAATTTCATCATGCAATCCGAATTGGTCCAGAAGAAAACACCCATACAATCAGACTACCTGTGTATATGTACATACGTCCTGATCAAAGCATTTAACCAAACAGTTATGATTATAACACCTGCTATGAAAATATACTTTTACATATTATCAAACAGTACAGAACAGGTGTGTGTAAAGTCATGTACCTCCTCTCAGATCTGATGAGGACCCTAGGTACTCAAATGTGTCCATGTTGATCACATCAATGATTGGACTCACAATCATGTTGCGATTCTAAACAAACAGTAAAAGTCAAAATAAGTAGAATTCATTAATAGGTTGGGTTCCCCCTTTCAAAGTAAGGAATGTAAAACCATTTAGTCAGTGTGACATACATTCTTCATAAACAAACATTGCTAAGCAAAAAGGATATGGGAGAAAAGGCAAACATCAGTCAAGACCTGTTATCTTGGAAAAATGTACACTCGTATGTAACACCAAATTGATTCCTACACTGTAGTCTTCAAGAAATACAGAGCAGAAAGGAGGGGAAATTGGACTACTAATCAGGGTTTGGTATCTACCGTGGTTTACAATGTGAGTACAGAGCAAGATGTAACCGTACATGAACATTATCAATCTTAATAAATGGATCTTCCATTGGATATTCAAGTACATGTGCATGTCCACAAAAAATTGAAAATATCAACATGCTTTGGGTATATATATTTTGGCAATTGTAGTACAATTTTTTTCTTGGATTAAAGTTTTACAAAGTTCTAAAGAAAAGAAAAACGACTATGTGTAGGTTGGCCATTTGTGGAAGGGGTTTATGTAAATAAACTATTGTCAAAGATTGAGCTACAAAATTTAAATCACCTCTTTAATCCTCTCCAGGAGTGGTTCCAGCCAGTTCTTATTGCATTCACAATGGCTGTCCAAGAAAGTCAGCACTTCACCCTTAGCTTCATCTGCCCCTCTCACACGTGACCTCATAAGTCCTGTATAAAAATATTCAATCTAAAGTTATTTAAAGGAAGGTAAAGACACTGCACTTTCCAACAGCCACAATTTTTATTTTTAAACTGAGCCTTCACATAAGCATTACATCGAATCCAAAATACAGTCCAGAACAGAAAGCAATTTACAAATTCACTGAAAAAAAACAATAAATGTAACAATGCAAAGAATGGTTGTTATTATGACTAACAAATCTGGTACCAACACCTTTGTTCCCATGGAGACAATTTTTGACAAAGAATATTGTTAGCTCTGTGTATGTGCAAAATAACTCTCTAATTTTTGTTAGATATTGAGTTTAAAGGTATCCAGGTAAAATAATACATGTACCATAATTATCAGTCATGACTTGTTCTGTTATATGGTATATGTAAATAAACTTTTCAGTGCCTGTAAGTAGAAGTTGTGTTAGCTGTAAGTTGTTTGCTGAAACATTCAAGATAACTCTTGAGGAAGTAAGAAACTTTTGCACTCAAAATTAGTATTTGTGAAGTTTGTTCACAATCAGATTGACTATTCAAGTGAAATTATTGAAGGAACTCCCAAAATCAGGGCAAATAATTGTGACAAAGTTGATATTAACTCACCTTCTCTTTGGTCATTTCGGAGTACTCTTACTTTAGGTAGTTTCTCTAAAAGCTTTCCATCCTCAGCTATAGAGACAAATGATTTTAAAATTTACGTCAACTCTTGAACCCTTTAGAATGATAAGCATCCAATTTCTCCCAAGAGTATCACCCCTGAGTTGAACCTCATGGTAATGAGAATAAAGGAAATGATCATGAAGCTCTTGACCGTTAGACAAATTCTCCTTGTAAGTAGCCATCCAATTTCTCCCAAGAGTATCACCCCTGAGTTGAACCTCATGGTAATGAGAATAAAGGAAATGATCATGAAGCTCTTGACCGATAGAAAACAGTAAGGAGGACGTGTAAACTGATGTTTGGGTGTAATAGGTTCAACAGTTTATTACAAAAATTTGTCTAATTATTATGCTTATGAAGTTTTAAACACATTGCACTTTATTACAAAACTACAAAATTTCTGGCATATTTATTTTAAACCAATCAGTGAAGTTGAATAAATGTATGTTCCATATAACCACATTTCATACTACATTTCAAAATAGTTGCACTGTAACTTTGATCCTATACAATGAACAACCAAGATACAAGAACTACAAGCTATAGAAAAAGAGGCACCTCAGAACATTGAGAACTTACCATTATCACTAAAGTCATCTACAAGAATTATTTCTTTTAACAAGTTAGGAGGACTTCTATTGAGAGAACTGTAAAAAGTAATTACAACGATAATTAGTACCAAACTAAAGTGAGCCCAACAGAAAAAAAAAGTCAATTTGTGGCACCAAAACTAATACATCAGTTTACAGGGTCTCAGCAAATGGCACCAATATGTACATGAGTGGAAATTAATTAAGCAAAATATTGGTCGCTAATGATTGATTAACAAACTTTCCTCAAGTTCTCCAAACATCCTAAGTGGGTTATTAAGCTGGTAAATTGATAGAAAGAGCCATCTATTTCTTTTATAAAATACATGTTAACTTGAAACAAGGGTTTACCAGTGCAGTGAATGATAGATTTTGATCAATGAGGGTGCTTGTGGTGTCTCGCTTATTAGATAATGCTCACCAATGCACATGCTTACCTGTACATAAACTAATTAACTCAAAATTGGGTAAAAGTTGTAAAACAAAGTTAAAGAAGCAATATTAATTTTTATGACAAACATACAGTACCTTATGACTGTCCGTAATAAGGCAGCTCTGCCTTCATTATGGAAACAAATAATAATACTTGTTGTTGGTAAATCATCACTTATCCACAATCTTTCTTGGCATCTAAACACAGAGGAGGTATGTAACTACTAAGTTTTGAAATGAGTTCTTGATAGCCATGTACCTACATGGACATGTGAAGCAAATCAGTGGATCATTTGCAAACATTTTCCTCATCTCAGTTTGACAAGAGCTTCAATGTAAATGAAAACAATTTTTTTCAAGAGGACATGATAGGACAGCATTACAAGGTGCAGGGGTCAGAGACAATCACATGTGGCTTACTATTCTGCCAATATCAACTGAACGTGTGTGGAATAAGCTCAAAGTAGGTTTGGATGAAACATAATGAAGCAAGACCAAGTCCTGCTCCATAAAAAAAGGAACAATGCTAACTGAATATCCAGTCATTTTGACCTCACACTTGATCATTAAGGAATTCATTACATAGCAAAAAGATAACCACTTCATTAAGAATCTAGACTTGCTTATTTTAAGAGATGGAGAAAAAAGCCAAATGTTTTTAAAGCACAATAAGCCCGCAAGAGCTGTTTTGGCCCTCTTTCGCCACTTTTTGCAATTCTGTGGCCGAAATTGTCCAAAAAAACTATGAGCTTAAAATGTCTGCAGCAAGTAATTTTTTCCTTCATGGGATCAAAGCAGGCAATCCCCAGCAGGCAAGATGGGTCCATCTTTTTCACTCAAGTAGCAAATCAGAAGACAGGATGCCCTTTATACTGCCCATGGCCACTGCCAGAGATGTCATGAATAAAAGTGCAGTATGACTGTTTAAAGATATACTGTATATAAATTAAAGTATTAAATATTATAGATTGAAGTATAAAATGTTTAAAAAAGACATATACTATATATTGCATTAGAGTAATTTTCAGAAGTAACTAACCCTAAGCAATAATTATACAGTCTATAACATAAGCTCTCAATACAACTTAATGTCTTGCAGTGTTCCATTTTGCAAGGGGAGGGACAAACTTTCATGAATTCCTGATTAATCAGTTGAAAATGCCCCTTGCTAAGACCATCCTGACCCTGTGGATCCTGTGAGACTAATACTGCAAGATGGCAATTTCCTTTGCCTCCAATATATAATTATTCATAATCATGACCGGGAGACAAAGCAAACTGTTAGGTTTTTTTGCTTTTAACCTAAGATTAAAATTTACCTGGCAAAACTGTATCTATTTAGTCAATATTACAGGTAACTGTGTGTATCTTTTAAAAAATTTTATTACTTACTGAGAGGCTCTCACATCAGGAACATCTCTGTTAAAGGGAGCTTTGTCGCTGGCTTCTTGATTATATGCATTACTGGCATAGGCATCTTCACCTTGCCTCACCCTAGTGACGCTTAAATAACTTTCCACGTCGAAACCTTCTATTCTTCGAGAGTCTGTTTCAACTGGTTTTCCTCTTAACCCTACAAATTCATTCTAGGATTAAATTAAAACAGAACAGTGAATCACCATGGTGAAAATCCAAGGATATATTTCCTCAAAATTCTTTTTAAACTCGACATTATATAGGGCTTCCTTTTAAAGTTACGGAGACGAGGTGTAAAACACTTGACGCCACATTATACAATAATTTATCAATTCCTACAAGAATTACAGTTACATTTCTAAACATTAGCCTTGGTAATTTACAAATATACGATCATAAAAATAATTCAAGCTTACCATGTCATAATAAGTGTCTCGATTGTCTGTATTCTGTTGAAAGTTTATGTGAGTGTCTTCCTGATCTCCGTTAGATCGAGTGTCATCCCTTGATCCTGTCAACGGTGCCAGAAAATAAATCATACCCCCGAGCCATATAAACACTAAAATAACCAGAATTGTTTTCCGCCGCCTCAGTAATTTCATTTCTTTGAACAATCAAATCAATTAAGGGCAAAACATTATCGACAAGTTTACGTAGTCTGCCGACGTGGAAGCCATGAAAGGATACCTTGGTAACCACGCAGAAATGGGACGATTACAAACTCATTTGGGGGGAGGGGGTGGGGGAGGAGGGACTGTTATGACTTATCACGAGGTTTTTTTCCTACTCTAGTCTAAGTCTCATTTACTGCAACAACAAGAAATTAGGATTTTAGAGACAATTGACAGCTGTATCGCAGGCTATAGGACTCAAATCTCCAAATAGCTCTCGTAACTGGCGATTTTGTGTACACTTTGAAGCGATGAAGAACAGATTTGAAGCGATGAAGAACGGAGAAGTCGCATGAGGCCTGGGACAGAATCTTTCCGTAACAAAGAACAGAGTCGTCTTCGAATGCAACCTTTAAATTCATTTTAAAAGACCACAACTCACACATCAACAGGGAATTCAGAAGAGAAGAAGCAAAACATCGAGAAATATACCGGTTCAGAAGGGACAATTATTAGGGAAGCCAAAGGCTGAGGCAAATAATTGATCTGCGAGACAATGACGCGTTGTGATATTTTGCGAAGCACAGATCGATATTGTTTCATCGTTTCATTATTACACAAGCAAGTTAGTGTTTTATAATTATGTCTGGTAATCTATCTGAAGCGGGAACACAATCACGCATTAGGAGAAAAACATATTTTTTGCAAAACGAAGTTGAAAGAAACTGCGAATGACCAGGCCATGTACAGCGACAAAATCAGTGCGCAAGCTTCTTACTCAAGAGAAGTTGGAGGCACGTGAAGGAATGGGTACGACTATTTCTATGGTGACACTATGGCTGCAGTTATAATATTCCCATTGATTGTTTTCATTTTTTGGAGATAAGCATAAACCAAAACTGACAAGGTTTCTATTTTCAGGAAAGTTTCTGTCAAACCTCGTCTCTCACTTATCTAATTCAACACAAAAAATGTTGTAACAATACGTAGGGATTGAAGTAGAGCATCTGTACCACTGTTAAAAATTCGTAGCGACTGCTTCCGCTCAAGATGTCTGGATAAGTTTAAAATAGCGTACAATGAACTATAATTAAAAGAACGCTACCTTCTCTTCAGTCCTCTCCATAAGAAAACTACATTAAATTTTCCACTTGGTTCACATCAGTAACAGTCCCTGCTCAGGAAAGGGAAGAGGGGCAGAATAATGATCTGTGAAATTATTTTCGGCAATACCAAAGGAAATACAAGATCATGAAT
This sequence comes from Pocillopora verrucosa, assembly GCF_036669915.1. NCBI lineage: Eukaryota > Metazoa > Cnidaria > Anthozoa > Scleractinia > Pocilloporidae > Pocillopora > Pocillopora verrucosa. The sequence goes on along the minus strand of NC_089318.1, from coordinate 14,256,008 downwards.
GTAATTTACGAAATATTTATTTCAGTACTGAGGCCTTGAAATACATAATACTCAGTCAATAACGATTAATGAGCAACAGAACACAGCACACCTAGCATGAAGACTGAGATTGGCAAAAATCCATGAGATATCTAATCTTGCTTCTAGTTCGTATCTTAACAAATGATAATGTCCTTTTAGAGTACTTACAAGAACTAAGGAATGAATATGAAAAATAGTAGTGGCTGGGAAAGCTGATGCGCCCTTCCTCAAGAAACCAAGCAAAGGCTGAGAAAGGGACGCACTTAAGATCGCGACACTTTCGAGATATCAGAACCCTTTCTTGTATATATTGGTCCAAAGCCAGTTCATTCGATAAATTCAGCATCATTTTGCAACAGATTATACAACTCTACCGCGGTATTTTCCTTGTATTCTATAACCGCCTCCTCGATTTCTCTAATCATTTTCATCCTTGTCTCACCCGTAAATCGCTTTTCATTTGTCAATCCCTTGAAAAAAAACCCAGGAATAACTCCGCTTAATAACACAGCAATCGTTGATGGCACTGCTAAAATGCTGCTCGCATCAATTACCAGAAATACAGAGCAGAAAACCAAAAAATGAAATATCAAAATAATAGCCATATTGCTAAGCATGCGGTTTACTTCACCCCTAACTGGTAGAACTGTGTTATTTGAATTTGACGTTTCACTGCAAATGCGCCAAAATAGATCTTCTGGAATTGCACCGTGCTCACTTTTTCCATCAACAGTCTGCCACTTCTCCGAAATCATTTTCTTCACATCTTGGTAGCGCATTTGGAGATTGTAGTAGCATAGATAAATGTTTGTTAAAGCAACGATAGAGAGTGCTACAAATGGGCCCACTACTGATGCGTTTAACACTAGACCTAAAGTAACTAAGCCACACATGTTAGTGATATGTCGACAAGACAGGCCCCCTACGACACAGCAGCTTGTTATTGTTGCCGCATCGAGTACAACAGAAAAATGCAGAAATAACCAAACAAAAATAAACTTTAAAGTCTGGTTTTTGTTGCGTATCCTTGATTCTTTTAACATTTGCTTTTTTTTCCTGCCACCGACATGTATGAGACTATGCCACGGTGAATACCAACAAATGAGCAAGACCAACCCTAGTAACAATAGAAAGAGGCATATTCCTCCAAAAATGACACCCACAACTATGATTAAAACAACATCCCAGAATAACACCCACAAAGCAATGAAAGGAGTTTTAGCTCGTTTCCATGGCGGACCCATTTTCTTAAGAGCCCAATGTGTAAATAACTTTATAGACCCTGATAGTGCTTTTTGGTGAAGGGTAATTAAACATGAAGCTAACTTGTAACTGTTTACTGCTAATTTTCCTAAGTGTCGAAGCATGTCATCTTTAGCAGAACCCGTATTTTCTCTGCAAACAAAGCATATGACTTTTCTTTTTATGTCCTCTGTGACGGTAATCAGGAAATCCGTAGGACTTGAAAATAAAATAAAAATCAAAGGAGGGAGAGCGATTAACGTGTCAGATGAGCTTTGGAAATCGAAAACATATGAAAACAACGGTCCCACCAGAGATGCCTTTGGTTTTTTATGCACCTCCTCCATAAAATTACTTTTTACAATGTAGTTTAGTACTAATTTTAGGTACGTAAAAATTGAAATAACGCCGTACAAGAGAAAAGCAAGTTTGAAATGAAATGAAAATAATTCTGTACATTCTTTAGTATAGGTTCTGAGAAAATAGGAGAAGGTTATTGGATTTGGTTCGTCTAAATAAAGTAAACTTTGCACGTGTTTGTTTGATTTATCTTCGCCTATTTGGGAATTAGCCTGTTGACTGTGAGTCGGAGTAAGTAAAGTTACACTGAGAGGATTTGAATTGTTTTCTGCATTGACATTTGCTGAAGTTTCAGCGGTTGATCCGCACCTGCATCTTTGTTGATTACTCTGTCGATGATGGCTGTCTTCTGATTGTTGTTCATGGTGGCTGTCTTCTGATTGTTGTTCATGGTGGCTGTCTTCTGATTGTTGCTCGTTTTCGCGTCGCTCTTCTCTTTTACACTCGTCTTGAAGATTGATAATGGAATCCGGCAGGAAAAGGAGAAACGCTGGACAATAAAGCATCATTAGCACAGTCAAAAAGTTGAGGGTGCCATTAAAAGCTATAAACCAACCGCTAACTTGAACATCCAGCTCACATTGAATGTAAGCAGACCCCGTGTTTTCGTCTTTGCTCCTCTTACAACACTGGAATTTAACATTTCCATCAAAGAAGCTCGATGAAACGTCTGTAATAATCGCAACACAAACAACATTCCTATCTGGAAGTTCACCCGAGTTTAACTGTGTCATACTCAGAAGTGCTCGTCCAACTGCCCTTTTTGGACAGGATGAGTTGAAGTTCGCAAGGCATCCGCTTGGTTGATCTTCCAGCAGCACATCCATACTTCTTGTTTGGTATTTAAGGAGGCCCAAAGACAAAATATCATAGTCATAGGACAAAGACAACATTGGCTCGCTGATCAAACTCGCCCAAACCCATCTATTTGGGAGAAACTCGTTTTCTGACTCTAATGGACGGTAGCTGTCGTTACGGAACTTCAAATCCAAGTAGACTATTCTAACACCCTTCTCGGAAGCCTTGACGCGGAATTCGGACGCTGTCCCTTTTCTAACCGGTAAGACCTTGCACTGAGCCTCACTGCAGTTCTCCGGCTTGGCTTGACAAGAAGAGAGAAAGAAAAGAAACACAGAAAGAGGAGCGATAAACTTGACAGCCATGCTTTGATTAGAGTCAGACGGTAATCCAGGCTATCTGCTTTTTTTCCTGTTCTGGAGCCACGAAGATCTAATATTACATTCACTTTTAGCTGAATCCTATCATGAGGTTAAATCGGGTCATCGTCTAAAAGTTATCGTTTTCAAAAATCGATTCATCGTATACGTATGGACGGGCAGAAACGATGCGAAAACGCCAAGTGAGGAAACGAATTTTTTTTTGAAAACAGAGTTGCGTTTTCAAACGAATACGGATAAGTGTGGACAAAGCCTCAGACTTTGCACCTATACCACATGTAGAGATTAGATACCTTGTTGATTGAGTAAATTAACGAGCGAAAACACAACCGCAAGCAAAACTGCATTCCAGTGGTGTTGAAGAATGTTCTATATAAATAGGCTCGGGCGCACTGGGCTATTAAACTTTGTTTATATCCATCAAAAACCTCGACAAAATTTCCTCCGCTAAATTTTAAATTTGTCAATCGTGGCTGCGCTGAAAAACAGCAAATTTTCAATCACAGGGATATACAAATTGAACAGTAGTTGAACTTGGAGACGCAGCTGAAACATAAATTTGAGAGTCATAATAGTTGTTGTCCGAGTACTGCTGAATAATGATTGTCAGGTACCATCCCAAGGTACAAATATTCCATCTTCACCAATTGATTGCTGGGTTAAAATTGATCATTTTGGCATTTGAAAAGTGAGTTCAGATTTTCTTGATTGACGGTTTCCTTTTTAAACGAATTAAAAATCACGGCGTGCAAATTAATCAAAGTGCTCTGTGAGCAAACTCGTGAATTGACACATGATTTTTTGGATTATGTTTAATGTTATCTGATTTAGGGAATTTTGTGGTTGATTGTTATATCTAGAGTACGAGCAGTAGTTCAGTGTTCGCTAATGTAACAAAGAAACAAAGTAACGTTGGGATAAGAAGGCATTACAATTGAAATGATCATGCTATTACATTTGACAAGGTGGATGATGTCATGTGTTTTAAACGTCTATCATTTTTTTTCTGGTTCAAAAGAAAAGGTTGGAAGTAAATGTGGGTGAAAAGTGAAATTTACTGTCTTTCGTTGTAAATATTAGAAAATCAAGGCAATACTGTCTTAATGAAAACATTAACGATTCCCTCTTTATCAAATGAGACAAACGGGAACGAGTTTTGAGTGATATAACTAAGCCAAGCCTGCCACCATCATTTTGGATCTCACGTGCTAGGCAACGTATAATCAATAACAAGATCAAATTTCATTTCAGGCCTATTTATCAATTTTGTGGTGTGTAACTTTCGCATTTTATTACGTTGTATGTATGTTGAATCTTCAAATTGTCTTGAAACTTAAAAGAAAATTGTTCTTTAAAAATTCACTGAAAATCGGTAGCTAAAATTGTTTGTTTAGGTGTTATTTGATTTTCGTGTTAACTTGTTATTTCGTCAGTCGCCGGCATCTTCTGTTGCTTCACACAGGAAAAACACACGCGACGAAACGTAATGATCAATTTTGTCCTCAATCTCACGCTATGACAGAAAAAGGTTTTGAACATCTGTAAACTCCGAGCGCTTCCCAGTAAGTGATATTTTCAATGAATCTTTAGATTGTTTTCAAGTCCAAGGATTGTAAATTACAATTTTATGAAAAATCGAAGGTTGTTCTGTTATTTCAGTGTGAATCCTTGCATGCCTGCCAGTCGCTGGCGCCGCTTGTTGAAACTAAAACCAAAAAAAAAACTCTTTTAAGATTATCATTGGCTTTTTTTTTCACCCCACCACTATTCTTAGCAACAAAGGTCGCCATTTCGGCTGTTTATTGCTCGCCAAAAACTATCAAATGCACTCAAAAGCCTAAAATCTAAAAAAAGTTTACAGGAATCGACCAATCGAGCGAGCGAATGCCATTCCCCACATCGTATCTATAACTCGCTCTTGCGCATGCGCGCAATTCACGAGTTAAAAATAGGTCGGATTTCATGCCCGACAAAAATATTTTCTGCTCTGGGAACACTTCGATGGCGCCCTCGAGTAAGGCTTGTCAAGATTTAGTCAGGAAAAAAATCACACTCTCACGCAACTGATGACAGATTTTTGCGCAAAATAAACACAAATTTGCCCAGTGCCCCCGGGCCCAATGAAAGGAGAAAAGAAAGTCCAGAGTCTACTCGGAAGTGTAAAACGTTAGTTTATCTCATGGTTTCTGATTTAAGTCTGCTTGATTCACGCAATTATCAGCTGCTTTTGCGCAAATTGTTCCTTCATTGAGAAACATGTCGTCAGTTGATAATTAGAATCATTTCTAAAAACAGAGTGGATTTTAAAAAAAATTCTTAGTAACGATCAAAATCAAAACATGGCCCTCAGTGTAATTTCGCTCTTTGTATAATTTGCATTTATTGCACTCTTTGCCAAGCACAATTTGACAATCACAACGACGATTCATGTCAAGTTCTTCTATTTGAAAAACGCTTTGATCCCAAATTTCACCCCAGTGATTTGGAGAAAGGTCTTCTTGAGTTTGAATATCGGGAATGACAGCAACCATGCGCTGGGTCACAAGACCGTTTTCTTCAATAGTTCTATATGACTTTTTCCCCGCATTATTCACTTTGGACGTCCATTCAGTAAGTGCTATGAACAACATAAGTTGCTTAAACTCCAAACACTAAAAGACATATTTCATTGCTTTTCTTTCCTTCCTTTGTTTGTTTTGTTTTTTCTTTTGTTTGTAAATATCAGATATGCCCTGGTTTAATAAGCATTTCATAGTGGTAATTAGTTTCATTGTAATCCTTTTTTTAAATTTCAATTCTGCTTACAAATCTGGCGAACAAGACTCTAGTTTCCTTTAATTTCGATTTATTCTCACAAGAAATTAAAGCGGCGATGAACACTTGACTGAATGCATCATAACAACAGCAACTTAAGTCAGTTCAGATGGAAACTGTTCTGTCTAGACAGACTTGTCTGTTACTGGTAATTGGTTTGCGGCACAATCATTTCGCACCATTGTTGATTACAAAAACGGATGAAAAACCTCCGTGGATCATCAAGAGAAATATGACTCGCCGATATCCGTAAGAATCGCGACCGCGCTCACTCAAAGACAGCATACTCGATTAGTGCTCTGGTACGTTTTTATCGAAAAGATTTGAAGATTCGTTTCTTTGTTTAAACTTTACTTTGTAAAAGGCAAAGTGCTGAATGCTTCACATTCTTTTGATCAAAAAAACTTGAGATCGAGTACAATCTGACCACTCCATAAGCAAACGTGAGCATTTAGCACGAAATACATGCTAATTAAAGGTTGAGTGGATACTAGCGACAGTCCCGTAATTTTAGAAGTGATATTTATTATATACTTATATACTCAGTTTTTGTCGCGCACACAGTTTACATTGATCTAAAACACAACAGAAGAGATAGCCTGCAGAAAAAAAGTAATTTCGGCGGCCGAGTTTCAAGTATCAAAGCTGCCATCCTAAATTTTTACAGCAGAGAAAGGCTGGGGAGAGAAAACAAATTGTACCAAGAGGGTGAGCGAAGGTCAAAAAGAAGTAGGGGGGAGGGGGTTGGGCAATGAAAAGTACGACTTTCCAGGCCCCCTTCCCTTCACCGTCGACTCTAACTCCAAATCAAACATGGCCGGTTGAATAAACGATCGCAAGCTCTATAAAGTTATAATTCGCCCTAATAAGACGCCTGCACTGCAAGCAACAGAAGAAATCGTTAGGATAAATTTTGAAAAATCATGGCTTGGCCTTAAACCTCGAAGTTACTGGGACTCTCGTTGGCTCGCACTACACTTTAAACATTAATATAAATTACGCCATAAAAACAGCACATGAAGGAGTATCAACGTTTGTAGGGATCTTTGAACAAGGGACTGCTGTACTTTATCACTTGTCAGAGGAAAATAGGCAAATCATCGAGATATCTGGTCAGATGGGACAATCATTTGGGAAGCCAAAGGCTGAGGCAAATAATTGATATGCGAACAATGACACATTGTGATATTTTGCGATAGCACAGATCAATTTTGTTTCATCATTTCATTAATATACCAGCTACTTACTGTTTTAAAATTATTTCTGGTAATCTCTCTAAAGCTGGAACATAACCACGCATTAGGAGAAAAGAAAACGAAGTTGAAAGAGATTGGGCATGAGCAGGCCCTCTACAGCGACAAAATGAGTGACGACTATTTCTATCGTAACACAATGGCTGCATTTATAAATTCCCATTGCTTGTTTGTTTTCATTTTTGGGAGATAAGTGCAGACCAAAACTGATGAGGTTTCAGTTTTTAGGAAAGTTTCTGTCAAACCTCGTCTCTCTCTAATTCAACACAAAAAAATCTTGCAGTAACGGATGTGAATTTAGGGATTGAGGTAGGACATCCTTAACAGTGTTGCAAAATCCATACCGACAGCTACCACTTAAGATGTCTGGATAAGTTTAAACAACTCACGATGAACGCTACTTCCTCTTTAGTCCTTTCCATAGGAGTAAAATCTATTAAATTTGCCACTTGATTTAGATCAGTAACTGCCCAGAAAGTGTGAAAAGATGTTCTGTTCGTCCCCCAACAAATTCATTCACGTTGGAATCACTAAAAGCTCCTCGAACGCGCCAAATCCGTCGAGCATGCGCACTCACTTTGCCGCTGTGTCTGCTGAACCTCCGATTTAGCTCCGAAAGCTAGTGGCAGGTCATAAGTCGGGCTCCCTTCCTAGGAGAGGGTAGAGGGGAAGAATTATGATTTATGAAATTGTTTTACGCAATACCAAAGAAAATACAAGATCATGAATATAATTTAAGAAATATTTATTTCAGTACTGAGGCCTTGAAATACATAATACTCAGTCAAGCAACGATTAATAAGTGATAGAACACAGTACGCCTAGGATCAGGACTAAGATTAGCAATAAAACAATGAGCTATCTAATCTTGCTTCTTGTTCATATCTTAACAAATGATGGTGTCCTTTTAGAGTACTTAGAAGCACTAAGGAATGAATATGAAAAGTAGTAGTAGCCGGGAAAGCTGATGCACCCTTCCTAACGAAACCAAGCAAAGGCTGAGAAAGAGACGCACTTAAGATCGTGTCACTTTCGGGATATCATGACCCTTCATTGTATTAGTCCTAAGCCAGTTCATATGGTAAATTCAGCATCATTTTGCAACAGATTATATAACTATACTGTGGTATTTTCCTGGTACTCCGTAACCGCCTCCTCGATTTCTCTAATCATTCTCGCCTTTGTTTCTCCCGTAAATCGGTTTTCGTCTGTCAATCCCTTGAAAAATAAGCTAGGAATAGCTCCGCTTAAAAACACAGCAATCGTTGATGGCACTGCTGAAATGCTGCTCGCATCAGTCACCAGAAATACAGAGCAGAAAACCAAAAATAGAAATATCAAAATGATGGCCATTTTTCCAAGCATGCGGTTTACTTCACCCCTAACTGGTGGAACTGCGTTCTTTGAATTTGACGTGCCACCGCAAATGCGCCAAAATAGATCTTCTGGAACTGCGCCGTGCTCACGTTTTTCATCAAGAGTCTGCCACTTCTCCGAAATCATTTCTTTCACATCTCGGTAGCGCATTTGCAGATTATAGTAGCATAGATAAATGTTTGTTAAAGCAACGATAGAGAGCGCTAGGAATGGGCCTACGACTGACGCATTTAACACTAGACCTAAAGTAACTAAGCCAAACATGCGAGTGATACATCGACAAGAAAGGCCCCCTACCAAACAGCCGCCTGTTAATATTGCCGTTAGGGCTAGATGAAAAACAACTATGATGATCCATTTTTTTGACATTTGCCTAAGTTTCCTAAAGCAGATAAGGATCAGACTACACCATGGTGAATACAAAATAATAAGCGAAATTGACCCTAATAATAATAGACAGAGGCATACTCCTCCAAAAATGACACCCACAACTATGACTAAAACAACATCCCAGAATAACACCCACAAAGCAATAGAAGAAGTTTTAACTCGTTTCCGTGGCGGACCCATTTTTTCGATAGCCCAATGTGTAAAGAACTTTGTAGATCCTGCTAGTGCTTTTTGGTGAAGGTTAATCAAATACGAAGCTACCTCGTAACTTTTTACTGCTAATGTTCCTAAGTGTCGGAGCATGTACTCTCCTACTGAAACCGTATTTTCTTCGCAAACAGGGCATACGACTTGTCCAATATCTCCTCTGACCGTAATAAGGAAATCCTTAGGACTTGAGAGTAAAATCAAAATCAAAGGAGCGAGAGCCATTAGCCAGCTAAGAAAACCTTGAAAATCGAAAAGATATGAAAACAATGGTCCTACCAGAGATGCCTTTGGTTTTTTATGCACCTCCTTCATAAATTTACTTTCTACAATGTAATTTAATCCTAATCTTAGGTACACAAAAATTGGAATAACACAGTACCAGAGAAATGCAAATTTGGAATGAAATGAAAATAATTCTGTACGCTCTTTGGTATAATTTCTGAGAAAATAGGAGAAGGTAATTGGATTTGGTTCGTCTAAATAAAGTAAACTTTGGGAATAAGCTTCCTGACTCTGAGTCGGAATTGATAAAGTTACAAGAGGAACTGAATCGCTATTTTCTGCATTGACATTTACTAAAGCTTCATCGGTTGATCCGTACCTGCTTCTTTGTAGACTGCCCTGTCGATGATGGCTGTCTTCTGATTGTTCTTCGATTGCGCGTCGCTCTTCTTTTTTACACTCCTCTTGAAGATTGAAAATGGAATCTGGCAGGAAAAGGAGAAACGCTGGACAATAAAGCATCATTAGCACAGTCAAAAGGTTGAGGGTGCCATTAAAAGCTTTAAACCAACCGCTAACTTGAACATCCAGCTCACATTGAATTGAAGTAGACTCCGTGGTTTCTTCTTTGCTCATCTCATAGCACTGAAATCTGACATTTCCATCAAAGAAGCTCCATAAAAAGTCATTAAAGTAATCTTCAATCATCGCAACACAAACAACATTCCTATCTGGAGGTTCACCTGAGTTTAACTGTGTCATATTCAAAAGCGCTCTTCCAACTATCTTGTTTTGATAGGATGAGTTCAAGTTCGCAAGGCATCCGCTTGGTTGATCTTCCAACAGCACATCCATACTTCTTGTTTGGTATTTAAGGAGGCCCACGGATAAAATGTCATAGTCATAAGACAAAGACAACATTGGCTCGCTGATCAAACTCGCCCAAACCCATCTATTTGGGAGAAATTCGTTTTCTGACTCTGATGGACGGTAGCTGTCGTTACGGAACTTCAAATCCAAGTAGACTATTCTAACACCCCTGTCGGAAGCCTTAACGCGGAATTCGGACGCAGTCCCTTCTCCAACCGTTAAGACCTTACATTGAGCCTCACTGTAGTTCCCCGCCTCGGTTTGACAAGAAGAGAGAAAGAAAAGAAACACAGAGAAAGGAGTGATAAACTCCACGGCCATTTTTTTGGTTACAATCACACGCTAATCCAAGCTATCTGCTGTGCTGTTTGTTGGGGGACTTCGCTTCATTATTCCCTCTACCATTTTTTTATTTCAAAAAAATCAATTATTCATTTTTTCGTCGAGATACTGTAAAGAGAACGGAAATCATAGCAAAAATAAGTTTTATTCACGCAGAATTTAATATATAATACAATTTTTCAACTGTATTTCAGAGTCCTAATCGTGTAGTGTCCAACTTTCATAAGTATAATCACTGCTTATATATGGGCTTACATAAACATGTAGTAGACAAACTTTAGCAAAGCGTTTTGACTTCATATCTTGCCAAAAAGGAATCTTGCGAGTGAATCAATCGACTCCCATTGAATGTTTCGATAAACCGTCGAGAGCTTTCTTTCTGTTTCTGAGACGGCTCAATTTATCATCGCGTTATCTGGAGTTTCTGTTCTTCCAATACGAAATTTTCAAGTAAATCCCGCAGCCCTAAATAAATGTTGTTGACAAATTTGACACACCACGCCACACCAAGTAATTCCTTCGACACTTTCGATGCTATTCGCCAACTAAGACATAGTTTTTACCCCCATACACCATTTGCTTATAACATGACTTTGCTGTCGAAAAAACTTACCTCTTCCTTTCCTTCCTTGAAGCGAATATCTTCGCGTTGTATTTGGAAACGGATTTGTAAGCGGTTGGAAACATAAAGGGGTAAGTTTTAAGAGGAACTGTGGTGCTGCGTCGGTGGGAGAATATAACAAGGTAAATAAGTGTTATCAACTGAGTTGATATCATAGATTGGCCACCGAAAAGAGTTTAAAAGCTGACGTTTCGAGCATTAGCCCTTCGTCAGAGCAATGGCGAAATATTCTTTGTCGGCGTTTCTGATGTATGCTTCGTAAGCGTTTATTATGCTGGGAAAAAACCGACAGGTGTCTCGGAAAGCGAAAACAAACGTATCCCATAATTGATCTCTCTGTCTCCAATTTCATTTGGAGAAAACAAAATTCGACTAAAAAAGGAACGAACGGATAGAACACAAAAAAGTATCACTGCTTTTCTTATTTAAGAAAAAGGAATTTTTTCCGTGTTTACATGGCCTCATTGATTCAAGAAGTGACGCAGTCGAACGCTTGCATGACTTTCGAGAGCTCGATTAAAGCTGCTTTTATAAAATACATCGCAAAAATAATTTATTCGACAAATGACGATTAAGTGACATACAAATTCAACACACTTATCAACAAATGAGAGCGCAGGTGCTATTTTAAATATTTTGTAAATAGGATATGCTATTGTACTAGGGAAGGTATCTTTCCCTAGGGGTGAGAGCGCAGTTTCACAAAAACTGTGCGCCAACCACCCAACTACTATTCTACTGGGGTGATGTTCGATATAACCATGTCACGCCAACGTGAAATACGCTCACAAAATGGTTATAGTATACTGAATAATTTCCTGGAAAAATATGTCATTAAAGTTCTAAGAAATTCTCATAGCATATTTTCTGTCTGATGTTTGTTTATAATATATTTAAGAAAGATGTTCGATGTTTTCATGTCACGCCAACTCAAAATGCGCTCATAATATGTTTATAGTATATTTAAAGAGAATGAATTCCGGGAAAATTAAAGACAGTTGGACTCCGAGGAATTATACTTCAAAGAAAATTGACATACTGCCCACGCGTTGGCGTCGTTCAAACAGGACGTCGATGATGCAATACGACAGGGACTTTCCTGAGGATTTGAGTCATTGATGGTCTGATTTTTTAATCAATCATAAACTTCACATCTTGTCTACACAATTGTTGAAATCTGTTTTATTTGTGAAATTTATTTTTAAATTAAAGTTTACTTGAAAAGTTTTGTTCTGTGTTTGGTAGTGGCCATAAGCATAACTCGTCACGCCGTCTTGATTAATGTAACGCTTGTCATCGAAGCGAGACATTGACACATTGTTTGGTTCGTAGTTATCATAGATGTCTTTTCTGATAACATTCTTCTTGATGCCTTTGGCAGTTTTATCACCATTTTAGCTCATTCATGCTGAAAGCAATGAATGAGGTATCGTGGTGGAGCAGATGTTGACGGAAGTTGTCGACCGTGGACAGAAGTTGTATTCCGTAAACGGAAGTTGCATTGTGGACCGTGAACGGAAGTAGTCTCGCAAGCTACCCATCCCCTGTTAGTGAAAGTCAAAATTAATTTCGATGAAGCTCAGAAATTCATGTGGAAAGAAATAACATGTTTATATGGTTTAATAAAAAAGATAACCTCAAATCACATTTGCGAACTTCTGAAAATGCAACTTGAATCGAGAAGCCGAAATGTTCACACCTAAGGGACCCGTAGCGGGTTCATTTCAACACACGCTGCCGAAAGAGCATTAGATGTGCCCATATTGGCAAGCCGTGCATTTGCGTTCGTCTTCAGTTGGTAAAAAGTAATCATTGCTCTATCACTGTACTTTTCCTCGTGAGCTTTTCAACATAAAGTCCACATATCAATCATAGAGGCCAAGATAGTCTCACTAGAATTTTTTTCGAGCTCCAATTTTCGGTTCGCACCAAAGGTTCGCTCGTGCAAAAACAGCAATACCAATCCGGTCAGTACAAAATGCAGACTGTAGACTGTGGACCGTAGACTGCAGACCGGATATAAATGCAGACTAGGTAAAAAATGCAGACTACAGACTGGGTACAAATTGCAGACTGAGAATTTATATTTATATTTTCATCAGACCTTATGAAGGCTTGAAATTCTTTTAAGAAAAATTGTGGCAGCTTTGTTAAAACCCAAATAAAATGACCGCTTTGTCAAAAACAAAAAATATCAAGAAACGGGAAAGGAATATTTCACAATAGTGCAAATGATCGTGAAAGATGAGGGTTACTAATATTTTGCCCACCCAGCCCACCCTCCGCCCCACAAACATACACACACCAGCAAAAAGGACACTGTCTGCCTAACGATCTCTGCCCATCCTACCTCCAGCCCTACACAACCTTATTTCCCATTCTCATCACGACGAACGCGCAAGTCTTCTTATCACATAACTGCCCAAAAGTAAGAGAGAATTCATTCCATAAGTCTTGAAAGTTCACATACACCAATTCAACTGAGCCTATATTCAACAAGTCTAAGAAATCGATACAAACTTAAGCCATAACATGAATGAGCTGGCTCCAAGAGCCCTTTGATTTTTTTTTCTTTCATGTACCTTCATATCTTTGATTGGTCCGGAGATGCCCATTTACCTCGAAGAAGATCTACAGAGAGTGCAGAATAGATGTCTAAATGTCATTGGTCTCCCTAGGGATACTTTTGAGTCACTTGTAACTAGGCGTCAGAATTTGACGAGGAAAGAATTTAAACGTATCCTAGAATCTGAAGCACATCCTTGTAAACGTTTTTTAGAAAAGCCAGTGGATCATGGCCATAATCTAAGATCTTGTAAGACTAACCCAGCGCACCTCAGAATACCTGTATCACGTACTGTTAGGCACAAACAATCATTTCTTCCTGGAGGTGCTAAACTTATCTTGATTTGATATGTATATATAATATGTAGTGTTTTGAATTTTTATTGTAATATTACCGTAATTCTTATCGCCAAAGGTAATAAATAAAGGTTATTATTATAGATAAAGTGGCTTTCGAGTAATAGAATGGATAGGAATCGTATATTTCTTTCTTCGATTTTATTCGATCTGTAAGAGGAGCGATTCATGAAATTACATGCGGAAAATACGAAATTACATAAATGAAAATCAAACTGGTTACGATAAAAATTACCTACTTCTGTGGCGTTATCCAGTCAGAAATTACTACAGCGAAACCGGAAAGAAATGGGTCAGCAGACAACTACAGGTTACCAGCGAGGAACGGTACTTTCTCTTTCACAACTGAAAAACGTTCATTTGATTTCAAGGTAAACCTACTAAAACGATTGCGCCATCGACTGTCAGTCAAGGCTAAATGTCAATCAGCTAACTTGTCATATCAAAACGATAGCCATATTGCTAAGCATGCGGTAAATTTCATTCCTAACTGGTGGAACTGTGTTATTTGAATTTGACGCTTCGCTGCAAATACGCCAAAATAGATATTCTGGAATTGCGCCGTGCTCGCGTTTTCCATCAAGAGTCTGCCACGCACATGTGGAGATTAAAGTAGCAGTGATAAATGTTTGTTAAAGCAACGATAAATAATGCTACAAATGGGCCCACGATTGATGCATTTAACACTAGACCTACAATGACCAAACCAAACATGCGAGTGATACATTGACAAGACATGCCCCCTACCACACAGCCGTCTGTTAATACTAACGCTATGAGTAGATAAAACATTGAAAAATATTAACGACAAGCAACTTTAAACAACTTTTGTCACAATTAGGGTTTTCCCTGCCTATCCATCTTTTTCCCATTTGCTGAAGTCTCCTACCACAGGCAGATAAAAAACTAAACCACGGTGAATACCAAAAAATAAGCAAGACTAATCCTAATAACAATAGACAGAGGCTTATTCCTCCAAAAATGACGCCCACAACCATGACCAAGATAACATCCCAGAATAACACCCACAAAGCAATGAAAGGCGTTTTAGCTCGTTTCAATGATGGACCCACTTTCCCGATAGCCCAATGTGTAAAGAACTTTATAGACCCTGCTAGTGTTTTTGGTGAACGTTAATTAAGCACGAAGCTAACTTGTAACTGTTTACTGCTAATTTTCTTAAGTGTCGGAGCATGTCCTCTCCTACTGAAACCGTATTTTCTTTGCAAATAAGGCATATAACTTGTCTAACATCCTCTCTGACAGTAATTAGGAAATCCTTAGGACTTGAAAATAAAATCAAAATCAAAGAAGCGAGAGCCATAAGCGTTCTGACTAAACCTTAAACATCGAAAACATATGAAAACAACGGTCCTACCAGATATGCCTTTGGTTTTTTATGCACCTCCTTCATAGATTTACTTTCTACAATGTAGTTTAATCCTAATCTTAGGTACGCAAAACTTGGAATAACACAGTATCAGAGAAATGCAAGTTTGAAATTAAATGAAAATAATTCTGTACGTTCTTTGGTATAGGTTCTGAGAAAATAGGAGGTAATTGGATTTGGTTCGTCTACATAAAGTAAACTTTGCATAGGTTTGTTTGATGTATCTTCGCCTATTTGGGAATTAGCTTGCTGACTCTGAGTCGGAATGGCTAAAGTTACAGAAGGAAATGAGTCGTTATTTTCTGCATTGACATTTGCTGAAGCTTCATCGGTTGATCCGTACCTGCTTCTTTGTAGATTGCCCTGTCGATGATGGCTGTCTTCTGATTGTTCTTCGATTGTGCGTCGCTTTTCTTTTTCACACTCCTGTTGAAGATTGAAAATGGAATCTGGCAGGAAAAGGAGAAACGCTGGACAATAAAGCAGCATTAGCAGAGTCAAAAGGTGACATTAAAAGCTCTGAACTAACCGCTAACTTGAACATCCTCTTTGCTCATCTCACAGCACTGGAATTTGACATTTCCATCAAATAAGATACATAAAAAGTCTCTAAAGTAATCTTCAATCATCGCAACACAAATAACACTCCTATCTGGAGGTTCACCTGAGTTTAACTGTGTCAAACTCAGAAGTTCTCTTCCAACTACCTTTTTTTGACAGGATGAGTTGAAGTTCGCAAGGCATCCGCTTGGTTGATCTTCCAACAGCATCTCCATACTTCTTGTTTGGTATTTAAGGAGGCCCAAAGACAAAATATCATAGTCATAGGACAAAGACAACATTGGCTCGCTGATCATATTCGCCCAAACCCATCTATTTGGGAGAAACTCGTTTTCCGACTCCAATGGACAGTAGCTGTCGTTACGGAAATTCAAATCCAAGTAGACTATTCTAACACCCTTCTCGGAAGCCTGAACGCAGAATTGGGGCGCAGTCTCTTGTCCAACTGGTAAGACCTTGCACTGAGCCTCACTGAAGTTCTCTGGCTTGGCTTGGCAAGAAGAAGGAAAGAAAAGAAGCACAGAGAAAGTAGCGATAAACTTGATGGCCATGTTTTGATTATAGTCAGACGGTAATCCAAGCATGACGAGCTTTACCCACCAATTATGCAAATTTGGGTAAGGAAGATCTGAGATCCGCCTGGTAATTATTGACTGTAAGAGTACGATTGAGGTGTTGCGAATGAATTTTCGGCAATTACTTTTTTGGCAATTTTCGGCGTCCAAATGTTATAGCGAGAGTAACCCAAAATCTTTAAGATGACTTTTTTTTGTCATAATACGAATGTTTTCCAGAGAGGTACACACGTTAATGCTAGTGTCACTATCGTGCATGCATTTTTTAAGGTTAAACCCTCGCGTGGCAGTAACAACTCATGTTTACTTTTAAGTGCACAATGTAAGCCAAAGAAATTCCACAGTTGTCATTGTCTTCCTTCCTTTATTCGTTTTCCTGCTTGATTTTTAAAAGCAATAAATGAAAGGTAACTTATTCGTAATAACTTAACCAATTTACGAGGTGTATCAATAATTTATAATCTCATATAGAGATATTGGTGTGTTTTTCAAATTAATTAAAAAATGATTAATTTATTGATTGGTTTTATTAACAAAAATTTTACATTAACTACATCCTTGCACTGTCGTTTTCTTTGATGCTGCTTGAAATAATAACAAAGGCCATTATTTTACATGTAAAGGCAATGATTTTCGTATCTTTCAATTTTGCTGTTGATGTTGTTGTCGTCGTTGTTTTTCCTCACATTTATCTGTTGACTCGACAAGGATTGTGTGAGTAAAACAAATTACACTGAGCCGCTGAGCAGGTTGTTGATTGCACACGTGTGCCAAATATGCTTTTAATTTCGCCTAAAAAATTTCGAAAAGAGTGAGAGGTTGGTTTTCTGTTCCCCTCTGTCCAAAACTATAGAAGTACGAGCTAGGCGGGAGTCGCACGAAGGCATGGAGTGACCGCAGAGGAGGAGGCTTCTTGCATATATAGATTGGAAACAATGGCTACAAAATCATGGAGTTAGATAATTTTAAGAGGAACAGTGATAACTTTTGGTGAATTTTAAAGCCTTAGAAAATTTTTTTTTTCTCTATTTGAAATATATCAGATATTCATTGCTTAAACAAGCATTTCGTTGTAATGATTCGTTTCATCGTAACACTTTTCAGTTTTATTTCAATTCTGCTTTCAAATCTGACGAACAAGGCTTCTGTTTCCCTAATTTCGATTTATTCTCACTGGCATGCAATCAAAGAAGCGATGAGCACTTTGCTGAACGCATCATAACAACAGCAACTTAGCTCAGTTCAGTTTGAAACTGTTCCGTCTGCATTGATTCAAAAATCTGCTTGTCGAAGCAAGCCGATGCGTTACTATTTGCGCCGAGAAGTAGCATTTTCCAAGCGCAAATAAAGATCACTAATGTCGGTAATGATTAGACGAACATACACCACGCTGCGGACTCCAAGCTTTAATTTACCGCATGAGGCGATTTTTACCCGTCAAAGAACCGACAGCCCTATCGGAAGGCGGTGAAAGCTAACGTTATTTTTCACTAGTTTAAAAGGATGATACATCTACCACTGATATATGCGGAGTGTATAGACAATATGATGAATGGATTTATTTTCGCATAAAGTACTAAGGTAATGTCCCGAATTCACACATTTTCTACTAAAATCATTATACTCTACTAGATCTTGTGTTTCTCACATCAAAAGACTGAGGCAAGGTCGTCCTGTTTCACACGTTCTGCTTACACGGGTAAAAGTATAAACTGAGTCCTTTGATGTGGTTGCAGTCTCAAGGCAGCAAAATCAACGTCGCAAGTTTTTATACAAAATTAGAAATAATAATAATAAAAAAAGGATTTTTGTCTTCTTTCGAGGTCAAGGTATATTTACATTTATGTTTTACGTGACGCGGAAAGTGCTTGATTTCGTGAAGGAATTGCGCCTGTTTATCTTCATTGGTGCAAAAAGATTCGCAGGGAGTAGTACCTCAGGAATGGATTTTTTTGAAGACCTTGGTTAAACAGCGTGAACCGGATTCAGCACGAATATATTCATGAGTTTTTTCACTATCGTCCCTTTTATTCTTGAAATGAAGGCATGTCACGCAGTCAAAGTCTAGAGGTGAGCTATGATGGAAGTGCCTTGTTTGGATAGCAAAATTCCTCGGTCTCTAGTAAAAAATTCTAAAGTGTATGAGGATGGCGTCGTCACTTGAACCATCAGGATGACACTGAGTATCACCTGCAGAACGATCAAACACTTTCGTCCAACAACACGCAGAGCCGCATCTCTTTAAAATCGCATTTGAATGACTCCCTATGATTGAGTTAGATGAAACATTTTCATCCAAAAGTTTGCTTTAGGAGCCAAGGTTTGATCGTTTAGCCATCTAAACAAACAAAGCAAGCCAACGGCCTCGTTGTCACAACAGACACGTCATTACTTTTTCAGCGGTAATACACAGACAAACATTGGTTGCTCTTAAAGGCCTTCTTGTTTTTAATTTTTTTTTAAAATCTTTACAAGGATTTACGTCGGAGTACCCAATAGTAAGTATGGCCCTCAGAATGGTGGTTTTCTCTATCTTCATATTTTTGTTCTCTTGCACCCCTCGCCGAGCCAAACCCGACAATTGAAGCGATGATCAGGGTAAAAACGCTTTGTTCCTGAAAGGTCACAATACTTGTTTGCATATATTTCGGAGCTCTGTTTTTCTGAGCAATTGTAATTGGGTCATAATTTTTTTTGCATGTTTTGTTTGCCACTTTTCTCTCTTGTCACTGTCGGAAGATCAATGGAAAACCGTCACCATATGACGCTGTATAGAATTGGCTGATAGGTTTTTATTATAAGGGGATGTTACTGTTAAATAGAGACATAGCAACTTCCTTTTGACGATTTATTGTAAGAATGTTTGGTTTTTATCATTCTAGGATTTATTTTTAATGCAGAGTTTACCACCCCTTTTGTAACATTCCTACTTGCAACCACAACAAACACTTACGTTTGCTACTACAACCTGCAAATGCGCAATCAGGATGCCAAACAAATGATTTCTCAAAAGTGACAAGTGCAAAGCAGTGATAACAGTGATAGTCTGACCGACAAGGATACGATCCCCATAGATCTTTTCTGGGTCATTTGCAGTAGCGATTCAGAATCTGAGCGAAGAGTGTTACCGGTTATGCCCGAGATCATGCGTAGGCTTCAAAACATGTCTTCTTTTAATCTTTTTATTTGCGTCGTGGTGTACCATAATGTTCTTCGGGAGGACATTTAAAATTTCGTCGGTAGTCTCCACAGTAGCTGTATTTGTAGCCGGGGTGATAACTAGATTGTTTTTAAGGGATTGACTAAAGAAAAACGTTTTAGTGTTCTAACCAGGAGACAGATGTTGGCAAAATTGAAAATGCAGTCAAACGTAACATCGAAAGTAAGAAGCCTAAAGGGGAAAAAATAGTGTCATATGAAGGAAAAACACCCAAGTGATAGTTTTCTTTAGTTTCATTACGCCTCTGCCAGACAGTTAAGAAAAACTGTTAGAACAATTTGCAAACTACACTCCTTACGTTGTATAGATAAGAAACATCTGTTCAAAATTAAATCTGTTTATAATTTAAATTAATATATAAATGTTCCTTTGATTCATTAATTTAAAAGAACCAATGCCAGTTTATATTGATCTGAAACACAACAAGAGAGATAGACTGCAGAAAGAGAGCAATTTTGCCGACTGCCATCTTAAAGTTTTACAGCAATGGAAGGCTGGGGAGAGACTTGTACCAAGAGGGTGAGCGACGGTAAAAAAAAAGGAGAGGGGAGGGGGTTGGGCAATGAAAAATACTCCTTTCCAGACCCCTTCCCTTCATCGTCGACTCTAGCTCCCAATTTAACATGGCCGGTTGTATAAACGATCGCAAGCTTCCTAATGTTAACTTGGCCTAATAAGACGCCTGCACTGCAGCTTACAGAATAGATCGTCGGGAGAAACTTTGAAAAATCATGGCTTGGTCCTAAACCTTGAAGTTATTGAGCTATTGAAGTTAGCTCGCCACACTTAATACATAAACATAAATTACGCCATAAAGCAGTACATGAAGGAGTATCAACGTTTATAGGGGTCTTTGAAGATGGGGACTGGTGTATGTTATCACTTGTCATAAGAGAATAAGCAAAAAATCAATATATCTGGTCAGAAGGGACACTTATTTGGAAAGCCAAAGGCTGAGGCAAATAATTGATTTGCAAGACAATGGCACATTGTGATACCAAAGATCAACATTGTTTCATCGTTTCATTAATACACAAGCTACTTAATGTTTGATAATCATTTCTGGTAATCTCTCTGGAGCATGAACACAACCACACATTAGAAGGAAACTTTTTTTGCATAACGAAGTTGAAAGAAACTGCGCATGAGCACACCATACACAGCGACAAAATGAGTGCACATGCTTGTTATGTGTGAGAAATTTTTTGGCGCGTAAAGGAATGGGGTCGACTATTTCTATGGTAACACAATGACTGCATTTATAAAATTCCCATTGTTTGTTTGTTTTTATTTTTGAGAGATAAGCACAAACAAAAATTGATAAGGTTCCCGTTTTCAGGAAAATTTCTGTCAAACCTCGTCCCTCTCTAATTCAACACAAAAAAAACCCTGCGGTAATAGATGTAAATTTAGGGACAGAAGTAGAACATTCATAACAGTGTTACAAAGTTACCAGTTAACATGTCTGGATAAGTTTAAAACAGCTTACGATGAACGCTGCTTTCTTTTCATTCCTTTCAAAAGAGAAAACTGATTAATTTTTACACTTGGTTCAGATCAGTAACTGTGTGTTTTTTTCGTCTCCCAACGAAACTCATTTACGATGGAATCACTAAAAGCTCCTCGAACGCGCCAAATCCGCCGAGCACACGCACTCATTTTGCCGCTGTGTCTGCTGAACCTCTGATTTAGCTCCGAAGGCTAGTAGCAGGTCATATGTCGGGCTCTCTGCTTAGGAAAGGGAAGAGAGGCAGAATAATGATCTGTGAAATTATTTTCAGCAATACCAAAGGAAATACAAAGTCATGAATGCAATTTACGAAATATTTATTTCAGTACAGAGGCCTTGAAGTACATAATACTCAGTCAAGCAACGATTAATAAGTGACAGCAATGATTAATAACTGATAAAACATAGCACACAGCGTCAGGACTGACATTGGCAAAATCAATAAGTTATCTAATCTTACTTCTAGTTCATATCTTATAAAATGAGAATGTCCTTTTAGAGTACTTAGAAGAACTAAGGAATGAATATGAAAAGTAGTGGTAGCTGGGAAAGCTGATGCACCCTTCCTAACGAAACCAAGCAAAGGATGAGAAAGGGACGCACGACGATCCCGGCACTGTCCGAATATCATAACCCTTCATTGTACTAGTCCAAAGTCAGTTCATTCGATTAAGTGTCCTTTTGCAACAGATTATTGAACTCTACCGCGGTATTTTCCTTGTACTTTATAACCGCCTCCTCGATTTCTCTAATCATTCTCACTCTTGTCTCACCCGTAAATCGCTTTCCGTGTGTCAATCCCTTGAAAAGTAAGCTAGGAATAGCTCCACTTAGAAACACAGCAATCGTTGATGGCACTGCTGACATACTGCTCGCATCAGTCACCAGAAATACAGAGCAGAAAACCAAAAATAGAAATATCAAAATGACAGCCATATTGCTAAGCATGCGGTTTACTTCACCCCTAACTGGTGGAACTGCCTTATTTGAATTTGACGCTTCACTGCAAATGCTCCAAAATAGATCTTCTGGAATTGCACCGTGCTCGCGTTTTCCATCAAGAGTCTGCCACTTCTCCGAAATCATTTCTTTCACATCTCGGTAGTACATTTGCAGATTATAGTAGCATAGATAAATGTTTGTTAAAGCAGCGATAGAGAGTGCTAAGAATGGGCCCGCAATTGACGCATTTAACACTAGACCTAAAGTAACTAAGCCAAACATGCGAGTGATACATCGACAAGAAAGGCCCCCTACCAAACAGCCGTCTGTTAATATTGCCATTAGGAGTAGCTGAAAACCAACTAGAGAAATTTGAACACCGATGAACATCGGTGTGAGACAATAACGGTATTGGTTGAATACTTCAAGGCTCCATTTTTTTAACATTTGCCTAAGTTTCCTTAAACAGACAAGCATGAGACTAAACCAAGGTGAATAGCAGCAAATGAGAAAGACTAACCCTATTAACAATACACAAAAGCATACTCCTCCTAAAATGACACCAACAACTATGACTAAGACAACATCCCAGAATAACACCCACAGAGCAATGAAAGGAGTTTTAGCTCGTTTCCATGGCGGACCCATTTTCTCCATAGCGTAATGTGTAAAGAACTTTATAGATTTTGCTAGTGCTTTTTGGTGAAAGTTAATTAAACACGAAGCTAACTTGTAACTGTCTACTGCTAATTTTCTTAAGTGTCGGCGCATATCCTCTCCTACTGAAACCTTATTTTCTCTGCAAAAAGGGCGTTTAACTTGTCTAATGTCCTCTCCGCCAGTAATTAGGAAATCCTTAGGATTTGAGAGTAAAATCAAAATCAAAGGAGCGAGAGCCATCAGCCAGCTGAATAAGCCTTGAACATCGAAAACATATGAAAACAACGGTCCTACCAGAGATGCCTTTGGGTTTTTATGCACTGCCTCCATAAATTTACTTTCTACAATGTAGTTTAATCCTAATCTTAGATACACAAAAATTGGAATAACACAGTACCAGAGAAATGCAAATTTGGAATGAAATGAAAATAGCTCTGTACGTTCTTTAGTATAAGTTCTGAGAAAATATGAGAGGGTTATTGGATTTGGTTCGTCTAAATAAAGTAAACTTTGCACATGTTTGTTTGATGTATCTTCGTCTATTTGGGAATTAGCTTGCTGACTCTGGGTCAGAATAGCTAAAGTTACAAGAGGAACTGAATCCCCATTCTCTGCAGTAATATTTGCTGAAGCTTCATCGGTTGATCCGTACCTGCTTCTTTTTTGATTGCTCTGTCGATGATGGCTGTCTTCTGATTGTTGCTCGTTTTCGCGTCGCTCTTCTTTTTTACACTCCTCTTGAAGATTGAAAATGGAATCCGGAAGAAAAAGGAGAAACGCTGGACAATAAAGCATCATTAGCACAGTCAAAAGGTTGAGGGTACCATTAAAAGCTTTGAACCAACCGCTAACTTGAACCTCCAGCTCACATTGAATGTAAGCAGACTCCTCGGTTTCTTGTTCGCTCATCTCACAGCACCGGAATTTGACATTTCCATCAAAAAAGCTCCATAAAAAGTCTTTAACATAATCTTCAATGATTGCAACACAAACAACATTCCTATCTGGAGGTTGACCTGAGTTTAACTGTGTCATATTCAGAAGCGCTCTTCCAACTACCTTGTTTTGACATGATGAGTTGAAGTTCGCAAGGCATCCGCTTGGTTGATCTTCCAACAGCACATCCATACTTCTTGTTTGGTATTTAAGGAGGCCCAAAGATAAAATGTCGTAGTCGTAGGACATAGACAACATTGGCTCGCTGATCAAACTCGCCCAAACCCATCTATTTGGGAGAAACTCGTTTTCTGACTCTAATGGACGGTAGCTGTCGTTACGGAACTTCAAATCCAAGTAGACTATTCTGACACCCTTCTCGGAAGCCTTAAAGCGGAATTCGAACGCAGTTCCTTTTCCAACCGTTAAGACCTTGCACTGAGCCTCACTGCAGTTCTCCGGCTTGGCTTGACAAGAAGAGAGAAAGAAAAGAAACACAGAGAAAGGAGTGATAAACTCCACGGCCATGTTTCGGTTACAATCACACGCTAATCCAAGCTATCTGCTGTGCTGTTTGTTGGGGGACTTCGCTTCATTATTCCCTCTAATCAATCAAATCAATTATTCATTTTTTCGTCGAGATACTGTAAAGAGGACGGAAATCATAACAAAAATAAGTTTTATTCACGCAGAATTTAATATATAATACAATATTTCAACTGTATTTCAGAGTCGTAATCGCGTAGTGTCCAACTTTCATGAGTATAATCACTGCTTATATAAGGGCTTACATAAACATGTAGTAGACAAACTTCAGCAAAACGTTTTGACTTCATATCCTGCCAAAATGGAATCTTGCGAGTGAATCAATCGACTCCCATTTAATGTTTCGATAAACCGTCGAGAGCTTTCTTTCTGTTTCTGAGACGGCTCAATTTATCATCGCGTTATCTGGAGTTTATGTTCTTCCAATACGAAATTTTTCAAGTAAATCCCGCAGCCCTAAATAAATGTTGTTGATAAATTTGACACACCACGCCACACCAAGTAATTCCTTCGACACTTTCGATGCTATTCGCCAACTAAGACATAGTTTTTACCCCCATACACCATTTGCTTATAACATGACTTTGCTGTCGAAAAAACTTACCTCTTCCTTTCCTTCCTTGACGCGAATATCTTCGCGTTGTATTTGGAAACGGATTTGTAAGCGGTTCGAAACATAAAGGGGTAAGTTTTAAGAGGAACTGTGGTGCTGCGTCGG